>NC_081555.1:170553798-170619262 GCF_963082655.1 Stomoxys calcitrans | reverse complement strand
ACTTGTTAACTTATTGCCTTGGCAACCTTGGGGGTATGGACTGGCAGACTCCAAAGATATTATACACAAATCTTCTTTAGATTTGGAGTGCGCACAAACGTTGGCACCAGTTGCCCTCCACCACTCAAATTTTTGTTTTTGTTTTTTTTTTTTTTTTTATTTATTTTTAGGCTGCTGGAACATACGACTGTCGCCAGTGTTCTTGTCATTGGCTGAAAATGATTTATGTTTTCTGTTAACTTGACTGTTCTTTTTTTGCTTTTTTTTTGTTTTGTTGCTGCTCTTGCTTATGAACCACCGAGTGATATTCAAATCTGCGGTGGCCACCAGCGCTATTATGTTAATGGTTAATGCCTGATTGTGTCACCGAGGGGGCGAGTATCGTACACAGCTTGTCGCTAAACGCCCGCTTCAGAGTCAGCAATAGCGGAAGGGCGTTTTAACATTCACATTCACCCACTGTAAACCATGTCGCTACTATGGGGTGGGGTTCCATATCACAACACAATGTTTTGGTTTTAGTACGCTATTTGTTAGCTTTTTATACACTTTCTGTTTTGTATCTGCTATTGTCAGACAAAGACTCGGCTCGTGGTCTATTGGTGCCACCCTCTCCTCACATTCCATCACACCGATAACGATTATTGTAAATTTTGACTTACTGAATAATGATGTTGGCACTTACTGAAATAACAGTTGATTTATGTTAATCTGATATAAATTATGTAAATTGAAAACTCAAGGCCAAGGGTGAACAAGGGGCGAAATGTAGTACAACAAAAATGGTGGTGATTATAAAAAAAGGAGATAAGCAGAAAATGAGATCTCCAACAACTGGTCTCTTCTCACTAGCATATCTTCTCCAGAGGGCCTTCCTCGTATCCATAATATCATGTAGAGCGGTACCAGTTGAAAAGGGTTAGAGTCTGCTACAGCCCCAAATGCGCATTAACCGTTCATGGCTATATTGCACTCAAATGAAACGTAAAGAACGAATTTGATGCCTGTTTTGTAATGCAAAGTGGTGGAGTGTCATACCCAGCCCCAAAACGCCCTCCAGTCCGTACATATTTATCGAGAGTATAAATTTTTGGCTTATATGAAAGGTATTTGGGAATAGAGGAGGATTTTGACATCCAAATGTGGGCGCGGAATGTCTGAGGCATCATTTCATCTCCAAAAAGCACTCCCCGACCAATTACGACAGAATAGGACTTTTTGAAACAGGACTTTTTTTATCGATTATGTCAATAAGGGGCTTATATAAAAATTAATTGAGAGTTTAGCACGAAGCTTAAATTTACTTTAAGGGCCGAGTGTCTGGGTGGCCACCTTGCTCCCAAAGTACACCACAAACCGGAGAAGAGCAAAAATTTGCCCTTAAACATTTAATTAAAGAACTGGTGCCAATTCTCACATTTTAAAGAGTCCTGTCCGATTCAAGTTTAAGCTCGATGACAAAGGACCTCCTTTTTACATGACTTCCAGGCATGGCATAGTACCTCTGGCCTTCAAAGACACGAATTCGATATCCTCAAAACAGGTCTTATATATCGACCATTGCAATACAGCGCACAAATAAAATGTGAAAGGGCGTTAAAGAAGGCGCTGCGGAGCGGGCCCGGTTCGGCTAGTGGGCTATATCTTGATTAAGCCCCCATACTTCCGAATTAAAGTATTGGCGCAATAAGCAGCATTAGACTCATCAACATCCCTGTTGAATATGGCCTAGATCGGTCAATATTTGGATATGGTTGCCATATACACTGATCTCCCGATTAAAGTTCTTGAGCCCGTAAAAGGCGCATCTATTAACAGATTTCGCTCAAATTTGGCGGGAAAGTGCGCTTTGTAAGGTTCTTCGACATCCATGATCTGTACACGTTCTACATGTGAATATAGCCACCATATTCACCGATCTTCCGATTTAAGGTATTTCACCCACAAGTTTATAACCGGATTTCAATGAAATTTAGTATGGTGAGTTGTATTAGACCCCTGCAGAGTTTATCGGATAATTTTTACATGTAACTGGCATATACACCGATCTCCCGATTAACGGTCTTTCACTATTCGATTTCGCTTGGAAGAGTAAGTTGCACTTGACCCTCGACATTTGTGCTGTGTTTGACTTTGATCGGGCCATATTTCATTACAGCTACTACAGGTTCATAAATGGTGCATTTTATGGTAAACATGACTGACCTGACTGAACTTAACGCCTTTTACTTGCTGGCGGATGTGTTGGAGAAGTACAAGGCAGATATGACCGCCTTACAGGAAGTGCCATGGACTGGGAATGGCGTCACACCAACACCAAACGGTGACGAACGATACAATAGCTGCCACGACACGAGGCATGAATTGTGTATTTGTGGTTAGTCGGAGACTGAAACACTTTGTCTCCAGTTTTACTCCGGTAGATGAGAGGCTAGCCACAATCCGCATATAAGCCAAATTTTTCAACATCAGCCTTATATGTGCCCATGCACCGATGGAAGACAAAAACGAGCAGACCAAGGATATTTCCTATGAGAGCCTAGAGAGAGAATGCGATCGCTGCCTCCCTCATGATAATAAAATCTTTCTGAGAGGTTTTAATGCGAAGATAGGGAGAAAAGACATCTTTGGTCCAACAGTGGGAAAATTTAGCTCCACGAGCTAACTTCAATAAAGGGTTGAGGCTGATAGATTTTGCCGCGGACAAAAATCATGGTACTAAGCAGCACCAGATTTCAACATAAAAACCACATGGCTGTCACCAGATCGAAACACGAGAAAGAAAATCGATCACGTTGTGATTGGTGGAAGACATTCAGCAAGCGTGTTAGATGTACGATCTATCCGTGGAGCAAATACAGATTCGGATCATTTTCTTGTAGCAGCAAAGGTTCGCACCGGTTTGAGTATGACGAGAAAAGAAGGATCTGACATTGCACGGAAGCTGGACATTGAAAAGCTGCAAACACAACAGATGGCAACGGCATACTCCACTCGACTAATCCAACTGCTTGATGAAAGCACTCCTTGTTCCGATGATATAATGGCGCAGTGGCAATCCATTGCACACTACATGGAAAATGCAGCGAAATCCTTACTTGGGCACAGGAAGCCTCCCCGAAAGATCCCATGCTTTGACCAAGAGTGTCGAACCCTTAATTAGTAGTATCGCGCCGATCTTTAAAATATTTTGTGCGAGTTGTTTGGGTTGACGTCCTAATATGTGTTGAAAATTTCATGAAAATCGGTCCAGATTTAGATATAGCTCCCATATATCTTTCATCCGATAAGGCCGTTTAAGGCCACAATTTTTTACCGATGATTACAAAATTTGGCGTGGGATGTTTTATTTAACGTCTTCATAAATGTGCAAAATTTTATTAAAATCGGTTCAGATTTAGATATAGCTCCCATATATATGTATCGCCCGATATGCACTTAAATGGCCGTAGTAGCAACAATTTCCAACCGATCTGCGCAAAATATGGCACGGACTGTTTTGTTACTGATTTTAACATATATGTAAAATTTCATCAAAATCGGTTCAGATTTAGATATAGCTCCCATATATATCATTCTTCTGATTTGAACTATTCAGGCTGTAGAAGCCACAATTTTGGTCCGATCTTCACCAATTTTGGCATGGAGTGTTTCATTCAAAGTCCTCATATGTGTGCAAAATTTCATAAAAATCGGTTCAGATTTAGATATACCTCCCATATATATGTATCGCCCGATTTGCACTTAAATGGCCGTAGTAGCAACAATTTCCAACCGATCTGCGCAAAATTTGGCACGGACTATTTTGTTACTGTTACTATTTTAACATATATGGAAAATTTCATCAAATCGGTTCAGATTTAGATATAGCTCCCATATATATCTTTCATCCGATTTGAACTATTAAGGCTGTAGAAGCCACAATTTTGGTCCGATCTTCACCAAATTTGTCGTTTTTGTGAAATCTCAATGTATGTGAAAAGTTTCATATAAATCGGTTCATATTTAGATATAGCTCCCATATATATATTTCATCCGATTTAGCCTCTTAAGGCTATAGAAGCCACAATTTTGGTCCGATCTTTACAAAATTTTGCATGAGGTGCTTTATTTGAGGTCTTCACATGTGTGCGAAATTTCATAAAGATCGGTTTGGATTTAGATATAGCTCCAATATATATCGTTCATCCGATATGGCAGAAAAATCCACAATTTTCGTCCGATTTTGCATGCAAATTGCAAATTTTGCCCATGAACATTCCACTAAGGAACAGCGGCAAACTTCTCGCATATCAATGAGTGCAGTCCGATTCAAGTTTTTAAGCTCAATGATAAAGGGCCTCCTTTTTATAGCCGAGTCCGAACGGCGTACCGCAGTGCGACACCTCTTTGGAGAGAAGTTTTACATGGCATAGTAACTCACAAATGCTGCCAGCATTAGGAGGGGAAAACCACCGCTGAACATTTTTTCTAATGGTCTCGCCAGGATTCGAATCCAGGCGTTCAACGTCATAGGCGGACATGATAACCTCTGCGCTACGGTGGCCTTTGGGGCGTGAGATGTTATATTTCATGTCCCAGTATGTGTCATTAAAATTGGAACAGGTTTCGATATAACTTCCATATAATCTTTCATCCGATATGGCCTTTTAAAGATATGGAAATCCAAATCTTATGTCCTATAGTGACCAATTTTGAAGGCCCACCACTGGGCCTCCCTTTATCCCTCCCTTTATCTCTTGCTTCTATCTTCCCAAATTGTACGAACAAACGTTTGCTTTTTACTTCCTTTTTTCGTTATACATGCACAACAGAGGTTAACGTCCTAGGTCCACACATTAAGAGAGTCATAATATATTCAAGGAACTAAAATCCTGCCTAAATTTATGATAATTTGCTTTTACATTCACTAAAAGCTCTGCCATAATTTAACTAATGTGCCTCATTTAACGTAAACAGAAGACAGGTCTGTTTACATTATTCAACACAACAACAGTGATGTTAACTTCATCATAGACTTTTCTGCCCTATACAAACAAAAAGCCATCTCTTATTCATGGTAAGGTTTTCAACACTGTTTTGAATTTCCGTAAAATTTTCATTATTTTCTTTGCATGTAACTGATGCTGCCAGTTTGCCAGCTTTCTGTTACTACTTCATGGGTGTTGGAAAAACAGTTTCGAGTTTTTTTTTTGTTGTTGATGGTCTTTTACAAACATGGAGCGGAAAAATATGAAAATTGGAAAAAAGAGGAAACTGTTTCACAATAACATCAGATATGGCCATTTGCAGCAGCACACAAATCAGCCTAGAGTGGAGTATGTGTATTAGTGAATGAAAAGCCATAGGATATGATAACACACACACACACTCACACACATTCACACTTACAAAGGAAGCCGCACTTGTTCGAGATAGAGGCAATGGCCTTAGGTGTGTTCACATATCACAAGCTTTTAACTTGGAGTACATCATCACTTTTACAAATAAGTGCTGGGAAGTTCCTTCCCTCCCCTCGCTCTCTCTTTTTTTCTGTCGGTTTTGAAAAGGAAGGATGGGGTAGGAATTTTTCTAAAGTCCAAAGCGATTGCCAAGATTTTAATGATGTTGCAGCCAAAGCGCGCAAAGTACATTGAAGTACCACACAACATAACCAGATAACGTACACTGTTCGGACACTGATATTTAGTTGCTAGTGTGTTTTTGTTGCAGTTCAACTTTTTTGGATTTCCAAAGAGTTGATTGTGCAGACTAAAAAAAAACCGCATTGCACTGTGGTTTGGAAAGAATATAAACAAGTAAAAGCGTGTTAAAATCGGCCAGGCCGAATCTTATATACCCTCCGCCATGAATCGCATTTGTCGAGCTCTCTTCCCGGTATCTCTTTTTAGTCAAACAAAGGGTAAAATAAAACAATTGCTATGTTATTGTAACAATATTGAACAATAACAATTAAATTGAATATTGGAGACCATAGAAGAAGTCATTGTGTGAAATTTCAGCCAAATCTAGTAAGAATTACGCCCTTTAGGGGGCGTATAGAGAGTTCGGTTTATAGGGGAGCTGTATTAGGCATTCAATCGATTCAGACCATATTCGACATGTATGTTAAAGGTCATGAGAGAAGCCGTTGTACAAAATTTCAATCAGATTGGATAATAATTGCGCCCTCTAGAGGCTCAAGAAGTCAAAATACCAGATCGGCTTATATGGCAGCTATATCAGCTTATGGACCCATTTGAACTATTCTTAGCACAGTTGTTAAAAGTGACACCAAAACACTACGTGCAAGATTTCAAACAATTCGGATGAAAATTGCGCCCTCTAGAGGCTCAAGAAGTCAAGACCCCAGATCGGTTTATATGGCAGCTATATCAGGTTATGGACCCATTTCAACTATTCTTAGCACAGTTGTTGAAAGTGATACCAAATTACTACGTGCAAGATTTCAAACAAATCGGATGAAAATTGCGCCCTCTAGAGGCTCAAGAAGTCAAGACCCCAGATCGGTTTATATGGCAGCTAAATCAGGTTATGGACCCATTTCAACTATTCTTAGCACAGTTGTTGAAAGTGATACCAAAACACTACGTGAAAGATTTCAAACAAATCGGATGAAAATTGCGCCCTCTAATGGCTCAAAAAGTCAAGACCCAAGATCGGTCTATATGGCAGCTATATCACGTTATGGACCCATTTAAACTATTCGTAGCACAGTTGTTGGAAGTCATAACAAAACACGTCATGCTAAATTTCAGCCAAATCGGATAATAATTGCGCCCTCTAGAGGCTCAGGAAGTCAAGACCCGAAATCGGTTTATATGGCAGCTATATCAAAACATGGACCGAGTTGGACAATTTACAATTTCAACCGACCTACACATATAAGTAGTATTTGTGCAAAATTTCAAACGGATAGCTTTACTCCTTCGAAAGTTAGCGTGCTTTCGACAGACAGACGGACGGACGAACAGAGGAAGAACGGACGGGCAGAGGAAGGACGGACAGACGAACAGACGGACGATCATGACGATCAAGGATATATATACTTTATGGGGTCTTAGACGTATATTTCGAAGTGTTACAAACAGAATGACGAAATGATTATACCCCCATCCTATAGTGGAGCGTATAAAAATACCAACTTTTAGAAATTTCGTATACAGCTTTCAGGAATTACGACATAATTCCTCTAGAACATGAAGACATTTTTTGTATTACTGACTTGGCTAAGCCATTTCTGTTCAGCTCTCTGTTCGTCTACTGGTCTTAATAAACATCTTAAACCTTGAGTGAGTTTTTAAATCCATGTGCCATTCTTCACTTTCACACTACATCTCTATCTATGTGATTTTTTCTAGTTTTTTATACCCACCACCATAGGATAGGGGGTATATTCATTTAGTCATATTGTTTGCAACACATCGAGATAACAATTTCCGACCCTACAAAGTATATATACATCGAATCGTGGTAAAATTCTAAGACGATTTAACGACGTCCTTGTGTCTGTCTGTCTGTCCGTCCGTCTGTTGTAATCACTCTAGAGCTTTCAAAAATTGAGATATTGAGCTGAAATTTGGCACAGATACGTCTTTTTGATTCATGTTGGTTAAGCTCTTGAACGGGCCACATCGGACCATATTTGGATATAGCTGCTATATATACCGATTTTCCGATAAAGGGTCTAATGCCTATAAAAACTTTATTTTTCATCCGATTTTGCTGAAATTTGCAGCAGTGGGTTATTTTAAGCCTCCGGATATCTGACCTAAATATGGTTCAGATCGGACTATATTTATATATAGTTGCCATATTGACCGATCTCCCGATAAAGGGTCTGAAGGCCATAAAAGATTTATTTATTACCCGATTTCGCTGAAACTTGAAACAGTGTGTTATTTTAAGATTCCCAACAACCGACCCAAATATGGTTCAGATCGGACTATATTTAGATATAGCTGCCATATAGACCGATCTCCCGATAAAGGGTCTGAAGACCATAAAAGCTTTATTTATAACCCGATTCCTCTGATATTTAAAACAGTGGGTTGTTTTAAGCCTCCCGACATTTGACCTAAATATGGTCCAGATCGGACTTTATTTAGATATAGCTGCCATATAGACCGATCTCCCGATAGAGAGTCTGAAGGCCATAAAAGCTTTATTTATTAACCGATTTTGCTGATATTTAAAACAGTGGGTTATTTTAAGCCTCCCAACATCTGACCTAAATATGGTCCATATCGGACTTTATTTAGATATAGCTGCCATATACACCGATCTCCCGATAAAGGGTCTGAAGCCCATAAAAGCTTTATTTTTCATCCGATTTTGCTGAAATTTAAAAAAGTGGGTTACTTTAAGCCTCCCAACATCCGACCCAAATTTTGTACAGATCGGACTATATTTAGATATAGCTGTTATATTGACCGATCTCCCGATAAAGGGTCTGAAGCTCATAAAAACTTTATTTTTTACCCGATTTCGCTGAAATTTAAAACAGTGGGTTTTTTAAACCTCCTGACATCTGACCTAAACATGGATTAGATCGGTCCATATTTAGATATAGCTGGCATATCGACCGATCTCCCCATAAAGGGTCTGAAGGCCATAAAAGCTTTATTTATTACCCGATTTTGCTGAAATTTGAAACAGTGAGTAGGTTAAGACCTCCCAACATTCGACCTTAATATGTTTCAGATCGGTTCATAATTGGATATATCTGCAAAAAATTGAATGGTGACATATATATTAGACCACTCAATGTCCGTGCCGAATTTGAGTGCTTAAGTTATCCAATATTCACCGGATAGTGATGAAATGGCATTTACATATATACCCGAGTTGGTGGGTATCCAAAGTTCGGCGCGGCCAAACTTAATGCCTTTTTACTTGTTTTTCTTTGGTTGTGGCTTGCTTTGATTACTTTCTTCAATTTGCTTCGCTTCGTATCACTTTGTTCATGGCGCTCCTCGAGTCCATTTCATTGCATATGCACTTTAAACCATCCAGCCAGCTACTGCAGGCAACTCTAGACACCATACAAAGAACTCGGGAAATGATAAACGTACTGGTCGACCAGCAGACCCCAATGGCTCGTATGTGTATTCTATGGTGTACCCTTTACGTGTTTAAATATATTATCAGACTTGTTCGTTTTTTTCTTTTTTTTTAACCTCACATGCCTAGGTCTTTGCCTCCACTTATCTGCTGCTTTTGGGCAAGGGGCTAACAAACAGCTGCCAAAGAGGCATTTAACCAGGCAGCAAGTATAACCGACAGTATGGTGTGCTGGTAGCAATCCTTTGGTTCACCAGCAACGTTGGCAGATGAACAACAGCAGGCCGAGGCTCATTTGAACATCGTTTGTCGGAGTGTCGTCAACGACTTCGTCATCACCATCAGCATCGTCATAATCAGCAGAGTAAACACCATTAGAAAGGATATCAAGTATTTTGCAATGTTTGAATAATTTAAGCCTTGGAACACGCCGCCAAACAAACCCACGGCAAGCATACATGCAATGCCTAATGGCACAGGGTAAGGAAAAAATTAAAAAGAGAATGAAAGGGAAAACTTTAACGAAGAAGTAAAGCTTTTAACGCCTTTGGAACCAGATGCTGGTGGGTTAAGAAAATTATTGGTTTACTAGAAACTTAGGATTAGTTAACAACACCCTCCATGCCGGCCAAGAAGGCTCATCAAGCTTAATTGGTTTTGCAAATACTTGTAAGATTAATGAGCATTAGAGGTATTACTTTCTTCCAGTGTTGATACATCTTCTACAAATAAAATTTAAAATATCAAAAAAGTATTAAAAGGCATTAAGTTCGACCTGGCCTAACATTGGTTGCCCACCAATGTTGACATTTCGAAAAATCTGTTGAAAATGCACCATTTTTGAAACGTAGCAACAGTTTCACAATATTGTCCGATTTAGGCAAAACTCTGCATGGACGTCGTGGGTGCCAAAAATTTAGCGGAAACTGGTAATAAATATGCCATTTATTGGCGAAAGACCATAATCGGGAGAGCGGTATATATGACAACCGTTTCCAAATATGGTTCGATCTGAATCATACTACGCACGAGTGATGAAGCGCCAAAGGCAGGTGGGTAATAAATGCGACATCTATAGGCGTTAGACCTTAAATAGGGAGATCGGTCTTTATGGGAGCCATATGAGGGCTATACAGGGGCTAAATAAGGGCTATATGAGGTCTTTTGGATGAATAAATGAAGGAAATATTAAGAAATTGTGCGGTTTGGGCCATATTCGATACCAAAGTCGGGGGTTGTAAAACAACTCACTGCAAATTCCAGGGAAATCGGTTAATAAATGAAGCTCCTACACTCCAATTGTAAGGGTGCGGGTGAGAGCGTGCCATGGTGAGACGGGTGGGTGTATGTAATAGAGATTTAACAAGTGTGCCATGGTGAGACGGGTGGGTCTATGTAAAAAAAATTTATCAAGTAAAAGATTGCTAAGTTCGGCCTGGCCGAATCTTATATACCCTCCACCATGGATCGTATTTGTCGAGCTCTTTCCAAGGTATCTCTTTTTAGGCAAACAAAGGATAAAAGAATATTGAATATTGGAGACCATAGTAGAAGTCATTGTATTAAATTTCAGCCAAATCTAGTAAGAATTGTGCACTTAAGGGGCTGAAGCAGTAAAAAAGGGAGATCGGTTTAGAGGGGAGCTGTATTAGGCTATAAAACGACTCATGCCATATTCGACACGTATGTTAAAAGGCATGGGAGAAGCCGTTGTACAAAATTTCAGCCAAATCCGATAATAATTGCGATCTCTAGAGGCTCAAGAAGTCAAGACCCCAGATCGGTAAGAATTGCGCACTTAAGGGGCTGAAGCAGTAAAATAGGGAGATCGGTTTAGAGGGGAGCCGTATTAGCCCATAAACCAATTCATGCCATATTCGACACGTATGTTAAAGGGCATGGGAGAAGCTGTTGTACAAAATTTCAGCCAAATCGGATAATAATTGCGCCCTCTAGTGGCTAAAGAAGTCAAAACCCCAGATCGATAAGAATTGCGCACTTAAGGGGCTGAAGAAGTAAAATGGGGAGATCGGTTTAGAGGTGAGCTGTATTAGACTATAAACCGATTCATGCTATATTCGACACGTATCTTAAAGGTCATGGGAGAAGCCGTTGAAAAAATTTCAGCCAAATCGGATAATAATTGCGACCTCTAGAGGCTCAAGAAGTCAAGACCCCAGATCGGTTTATATGAGAGCTATATCAGGTTATGCACCGATTTGCACTATTCTAAGGACAGTTGTTGGAAGTCATAATAAAACATCTCATGCAAAATTGCAGCTAAAACGAATAATAATTGCGCCCTCTAGTTGCTCAAGAAGTCAAGACCCCCGATCGGTTTATATGGCAGATATATCAGGTTATGGACCGATTTGAACCATTTTTAATATAGTTGTTGAAAGTCGTTACTAAACACGCCGTGCAAATTTTCAGCCAAATCGGATAGGAATTGCTCCCTGTAGAGGCTCAAGAAGTCAAGACCCCAGATCGGTTTATATGACAGCTATATCAGGTTATAACCGATATGAACCATTCTTACAAAATTTATCACAGGGTATTTTATTCATCGTTCTCATATGTGTGCAAAATTTCATAAAAATCGGTTCAGATTTAGATATAGCTCCCATATATATCTTTCATCCGATATGGCGTTTTAAGGCTGTCGCAGCCACAATTTTGGTCCGATCTTTACAAAATTTGGCACGAGGAGCTTTATTTGATGTTACCATATGTAAGCAAAATGTCATAAAAATCGGTTCAGGTTTCGATATATCTCCCATATATACCTATCATCCGATATGGCCTTTTAAGGCTGCAGCAGGCACAATTTTGGTCCGATCTTTACAAAATTTGGCATGAGGTGCTCTATTTGACGTCTTCATATGTGTGTAAAAATCGGTTCAGGTTTCGATATAGCTCCCATATATATCTTTCATCCGATATGGCCTTTTAATGATGTAGAGACCACAATTTTAGTCCGATCTTTACCAAATTTGGCATGATGTGCTTTATTTCACGTCTTCATATGGGTGCATAAAAATCGGTTCAGATTTAGATATAGCTCCCATATATATCTTTCATCCGATTTGGCTTTTTAAGGCCGTAGAAGCCACAATTTTGGTCCGATCTTTACAAAATTTGGCATGAGGTGCTCTATTTGACGTTTTCATATGTGTGCAAAATTTTATTAAAATCGGTCCCGATTTAGATATAGCTCCAATGTATATATTTTATCCGATATGCAATTTTAAGAAAATTCAAGCAAAAAAAAAAAGAAAAAAATTAAAAAAATTTAAGAAATAATTGTTGTATGTAGAATTTAGTTATAAACAATAAAAACAAAACAAAAAATCAAAAAAAAAAAAATTTTATATGAAAAAAAAACATGATTTACAAAAAAGGTCCGTAGGGACCTTTTCACACGGCCGTGAAGTTTAGAACTGTCACTCATCGGAGAGTTAGGGCAGTAAAAGCCACAATTTGAGTCACATCTCTACAATAAAGGACGTGAGATGCTCTATTTCATGTCCCAGTATGTGTCATCAAAACTGGCACAGGTTTCGATATAACTCCCATATGACCTTTTATCCGATATGGCCTTTATACAAATTAAAGTCTGGCTAGCGTGCAAGTTCGGCCGGGCCGAATCTTATATACCCTCCACCATGGATTGCATCTGTCGAGTTCTTATTGAAAGTGATACCAAAACACTACGTGCAAAATGTCAAATCGGACGAGAACTGCGCCCTCTAGAGGCACAAGAAGTCAAGACTCAAGATCGGTTTATATGGCAGCTATATCAGGTTATGAACCGATTTGAACCATACTTCGCACAGTTGTTGGAAGTCATAACAAAACACTTCATGCTAAATTTCAGCAAATTCGGATAATAATTGCGCCCTCTAGTGGATCAAAAAGTCAAGACCCCAGATCGGTTTATATGGCAGCTATATCAGGTTATAACCGATATGAACCATTCTTCACACAGTTGTTGGAAGTAATAACAAAAAACGTCATGTAAAATTTTTGCTAAATCGGATAATAATTGCGCCCTCTAGTTGCTCAAGAAGTCAAGACCCCCGATCGGTTTATATGGCAGCTATATCAGGTTATGGACCGATTTGAACCATTCTTAACACAGTTGTTGGAAGCCATTACAAAACACCTCATGCAAAATTTCAGCCAAATTCGGATAATACTTGCGCCTTTTAGAGGCTCAAGAAGTCAAGACCACAGATCGGTTTATATGGCAGCTATATGAGGTTATCTTGAGCCTCTAGAGAGAGCAATTCTCGTCCGATTTGACTGAAATTTTGCACATAATGTTTTGATATCACTTCCAGTAACTGTGCGCAGTATGGTTCAAATCGGTCCATAACCTGATATAGCTGTCATATGAACCGATCCTGGGTCTTGATTTCTTCAGCCTCTAGAGGGCGCAGTTCTCATCCAATTTGACTAAAATTTTGCATATGGTGTTTTGATATCAATGTCAATAACTGTGCGAAGTATGGTTCAAATTGGTCCATAACCTAATATAGCTGTCATATAAACCGAAGTATGCTTCAAATCGGTTCATAACCTGATATAGCTGCCATATAAACCGATCCTTGGTCTTGACTTCTTGAGCCTCTAGAGGGCGCAGTTCTCATCGGACTTGGCACAAATTTTGTACAACGGCTTTTCCCATGGCCTTCAACATACGTGTGCACTATGCTCTGAATTGATCTATAGCTTGACACAGTTCCCATATAAACTGATCTCCCGATTTTGCCTCTTGAGCCCCGAATCGGACTATAACTTGATATAGCTCCTCCTCCGTCCATATTAATTATTCTTTGTTTGCCTAAAAAGAGATACCGCGCAAAGAACTCGACAGATGCAATCCATGGTGGAGGGTATATAAGATTCGGCCCGGCCGAACTTGTACGCTAGTCAGACTTTAATTTGTATAAAGGCCATATCGGATAAAAGGTCATATGGGAGTTATATCGAAACCTGTGCCAATTTTGATGACAATACTGGGACATGAAATAGAGCATCTCACGTCCTTTATTGTAGAGATGTGAGTAAAATTGTGGCTTTTACTGCCTTAACCGTCCGATGAGTGACAGTTCTGAACTTCACGGCCGTGTTAAAAGGACCCTACGGATCTTCTTTGTAAATCATGTTTTTTTTCATATAAAAATTTTTTTTTTTGATTTTTTGTTTTGTTTATATTGTTTAAAACTAAATTTTACAAAAAAAAAAAATTTTTTAAATTTTTTTATTATTATTTTTTTTTTTGCTTGAATTTTCTTAAAGGTGCATATCGGTTGAAATATATACATTGGAGCTATATCTAAATCGGGACCGATTTTTATAAAATTTTGAACACATATGAAAACGTCAAATAGAGCACCTCATGCCAAATTTTGTAAAGATCGGACTAAAATTGTGGTCTCTACATCATTAAAAGGCCATATCGGATGAAAGATATATATGGGAGCTATATCGAAACCTGAACCGATTTTTATGAAATTTTGCACACATATGGAGACGTCGAATAAAGCATCCCATGCCAAATTTTGTAAATATCGGACCAAAATTGTGCCTGCTGCAGCCTTAAAAGTCCACATCGGATGAAAGATATATATGGGAGCTATATCTTAATCTCAATCGATTTTTATGAAATTTTGCACACATATGAGGAAGTTGAATGAAACATCCCATGCCAAATTTTGTAAAGATCGGACCAAAATTGTGCCTGCTGCAGCCTTAAAAGGCCCTATCGGATGAAAGATATATATGGGAGCTATATCGAAATCTGAACCGATTTTTATGAAATTTTGCACACATATGGAGACGTCAAATAGAGCACCTCATGCCAAATTTTGTAAAGATCGGACCAAAATTGTGCCTATTGCAGCCTTAAAAGGCCATATCGGATGAAAGATATATATGGGAGCTATATCGAAACCTGAACCGATTTTTATGAAATTTTGCACACATATGAGGACGTTTAAAAAACACCCTATGCCAAATTTTGTAAAGAACGGACTAAAATTGTGCCTGCTGCAGCCTTAAAAGGCCATATCGGATGAAAGATATATTGGGGAACTATATAGAAACCAGAAGCGATTTTTATGAAATTTTGCACACATATGAAGACGTCAAATAAAGCATCTCATGCCAAATTTTGTAAAGATCGGACCAAAATAGTGGATTCTACAGCATTAATAGGCCATATCGGATGAATGATATATATGGGAGCTATATCGAAACCTGAACCGATTTTTATGAAATTTTGCACACATATGAAAATGTTAAATAAAGCACCCTTTTCCAAATTTTGTGAAGATCGGACTAAAATTGTGGCTTCTACAGCCTTAAACGGCCATATCGGATGAAAGATATATATGGGAGCTATATCTAAATCTGAACCGATTTTTATGAAATTTTGCACATATATGGAGACGTTAGAATAAAACACCCTGTGCCAAATTTTGGAAAGATCGGAAAGATTGGAGCATTAAAAGGCCATATCGGATGAAAGCTATATATGGAAGCTAAATCGAAACCTGAACCGATTTTTATGAAATTTTGCACACATATGGAGACGTCAAATAGAGCACCTCATGCCAAATTTTGTAAAGATCGGACCAAAATTGTGCCTACTGCAGCCTTAAAAGGCCATATCGGATGAAAGATATATATGGGAGCTATATCGAAACCTGAACCGATTTTTATGAAATTTTGCACATACATTGAGACTTTACAAAAACGACTCCATGCCAAATTTTGTAAAGATCGGACCAAAATTGTGCCTGCTGCAGCCTTAAAAGGCCATATCGGATGAAAGATATATTGGGGAACTATATAGAAACCAGAAGCGATTTTTATGAAATTTTGCACACATATGAAGACGTCAAATAAAGCATCTCATGCCAAATTTTGTAAAGATCGGACCAAAATTGTGGATTCTACAGCATTAATAGGCCATATCGGATGAATATATCGAGCTATATCGAAACCTGAACCGATTTTTATGAAATTTTGCACACATATGAAAATGTTAAATAAAGCACCCTTTTCCAAATTTTGTGAAGATCGGACTAAAATTGTGGCTTCTACAGCCATAAAAGTCCATATCGGATGAAAGATATATATGGGAGCTATATCGAAACGTGAACCGATTTTTATGAAATTTTGCACACATATGACAACACCAAATAAAGAACCTCATGCCATATATTGTAAAGATCTGACCAAAATTGTGCCTGCTGCAGCCTTAAAAGTCCATATCGGATGAAAGATATATATGGGAGCTATATGTTAATCTGAACCGATTTTTATGAAATTGTCCACACATATGAGGACGTTGAATAAAACACTCCATGCCAAATTTTGTAAAGATCGGACCAAAATTGTGGCTTCTACACGGCCAATCGGATGAAAGATATATATCTAAATCTGAATCGATTTTTATAATTTGCATATAGCTCTCATATACATATATCTATTGGCCGAATTTATAATTGTGGGGTAGGTGTAGGGTATTATATAGTCGGATCCGCCCGACTTTTGCCTCTCCTTACTGGAAAAAAAATATCCCCTATCCATTAAAAATCCTTCCAAAGGATTCTGCATTTTTATGATTTACTTTTGTTGTTAAGAATTTCCTGTTTCCTTCACATCGAATGTTTCTCTTAATGTTACCGTTTTATATAACTTTTCTATTCAATTTGACCATTGTACAAAGTCATATCGTTCTTCAATGTTTTATTGGAGTTGCAAACGGACAAATGGACTCCTGCAAATTGTTAAGTAAAAAGGGGCAGAAAACATCAACATCAACGTCAAAAGCATAGTGGTAGTGTACACTAAAGAACAAAGTGTTGCCACAGCTTCCGTTCTAATAACATTCTTTTCCCTGTTTTTAAAGCAGTCGTAGGGAGTAGTAGTAGTAAGGCAGCTGGGAGTGAGATTGTGGGAAAATTCATACACGAGTTACTATTTATTATGCAAAATAGGTCTCAATGGAAATGCACTTGTGAATGGAACGTGCCTCTTTTTATTCGTCGTTTATGCAACACTTCAATAAAAGGGTTTTCAATGCACCTGCTCTTGTTGTTTCCCATACGGCAGGACTCCTCTCCTTTAGAGGGTGACTGTGTATGGGTGTTTTTTCAAAAGCCCTAGCTTTCCATTTGTCTGAATCTTGTCCTCAGCAAGTGTGTTAAGCAAACAAAATGTTTGTTTGTCTAGTATCCATACTGGCAGCTGGCAGTTGCAGTAAATGAAGTAAATGTATCCTTTCACTAATGGCACCCCCTCTCTCGCTATCTCTCCCTCCAGCTAGTTCTGTGTGTGTACTGTGGCTTTTAGGGGTTTTTTTGTTCAGCCATGCCTTCTATCATACAGTCCATATGTGGCGAAAATGCAATTTCATAATTTAAAAATGCAGTCTATTATCAAAAAGGCTAAGTGATGAGACCTATGGGGTGTTTGACTTATGAGGCAAATTTGTTGTTAATAATCCCCTGCATAGCCTAATGGATAATGCATACATTTCTGTTCATGCTTCTTTTTGTGTGGTTCGAAAGGGAAGGCTTAAGGGAAATGAGACATTTAAAATTTTGTTTTCTAGGGACTTTGGGGTTTAAGTTAGAAGATGGGCTATATCGGACTATATCTTGATATAGCCCCCATATAGACCGATCCGCCGATTTAAGATCTTAGGTCCATAAATGCCACATTTATTATCCGATTTTGCTGCAATTTGGGACAGTGAGTTGTGTCAGGCCCTACGACATCCCTCTTCATTTTTTATCAGATCGGTCAAGATTTCTATATAGCTGCCATATAGACCGATCTCCCCATTGAAGTTTTTGGGACCATAAAAGGTACATTTAATGTCCCATTTTGCCAAAATTTGGGACAGTGGGACAGAATAATAGGACATTCGACATTCCATAAAAGGCGCATTTATTGTCCGATTTCTCCGAAAATTGGGACAATGAGTTGTGTTAGGCTACTTGACATATTTCTGCAATCTTGCTGAGATCATTTCGGATTTGGATATAGCTGGCATATAGATCGATCTCTCGATTTATGGTTTTGGACCCATAAAGAGTTGCGTTAATGCCTTCTACATCCTTCTTCAATTCGGCCTAGATCGGTCAAAATTTGAATATAGCTGCCATATAGACTGATCTCTCGATTTAAGGTCTTAGGCCCATAAGAGGCGCATTTATTGTCCGATGTCGCCGTAATTTTGGACAACAAGTTGTGTTGGGCCCCTTGATATCTTGCTGCAGTTTGGCTCAGAACGGTTCAGATTTGAATATAGCTGCCATGTAGGCCGATCACTCGATTTATGGTTTTGGGGCTATAAAAGACGCATTAATTGTCCGATGTCGCCGAAATTTGGTACAGCGAATTGTGTTGGGGTCTTCGACATACTTCTCCAATTTGGCTCAGATCGGTCTAGATTTGAATATACTGTCATATAGACCGATCTCCCGATTTAAGGACTTGGACCCAAAGGCGCATTAATTGCGCGATTTCGCCGAAATTTGTGAGTTGTTTTAGACTTTTCGACATTCATGTCTTATATGGTGCAGATCGGTCTCTATTTGGATATAGCTACCGAAAAGTCCAATGTGGGGGCATAAATTAAGCATTTTTCAACGGATTATGACGAAAGGTGCTTGGTATCCATGGTTGATTGACTATGTGGGCGTAAATCGCCCCCATCCATCTCCGAAATTTGGTGTTTTCGAAAAAAGGGTAGAGGAAGGATCCGCCTATTAAAGTTTGGATGTTAGATCTTCTTCATTCTCTTGGTTTTGGTGTTGGATTGGCCCTTTGCCCCAGAATTGGATATCACACTCATACCCTTGTCCAAAAAACCACATTTTAGCTACATATTGGTAAAATCAGTAAATATGTATGCTTTAGGGTTTATGAGGTGAGGCGTTCCTGAAACACTTGACCATAAAACAGATATCAGATTTGAGCCCCGAATGCCATTGGCTTAGGAGAGTTTATGGAGTAAGACGACCCCCAACAACTTGCCCTCCAAATAAGATATCTCAATACCCTTCATTTGAGCCACATATTGCCATGGTCGGCAAATATGTACTCTTTGTGGGGTGTTTTGGGGAAGGGACGGCGAAAACGTTTATTAAAGCCCCATATTGCTATGGTCAGTAAAAAATTGCTGTTTGTTTTGGGAAAGGGCTAGACCCCAAGAAAATTGATACCGAAAGTGGCATTAATTTCATGCTCTACTCCTCAATAACTATCATTTGAGCCCCACACTGACCTGGTCGGTAAATATGTCCGATTTAGGTGTGTTTTGTCCCCCAAACACTTAGCCCTGAAAATAAATCAGCATTGTGCCCTACTCTCAGAAATCTATCATTTGAACCCCATATTGCCATTGGCCTCAAGATTCTATAATAAATTCATTTTATAATGTCAAAACGTTTCATTTCAACCCCTTATGGCAAAAGTCAGCAAATACAGGGTGGCTGATGAAAGCCGCTACCAAAAAAAAATGTAATAACTTTTTTTCTATTTAATAATAATAATTTAATAATTAATTTAATTAATTAATTAATTAATTTAATTAATAATAATTTAATAATTAATTTAATAATTTAATTTAACATGAATAAAAGAAAAATGTATTCCATACACCGAAAAAAAAATGTAGCAATATTCATCATTGTAGCAATATTCATCAGCCACCCTGTATGTCCGGTTTGGGGTATGGGCCCTAAAAACTATAAATATCGAGCTCCACTCTCTTTAAGACGTCCAATTTGGGGGTTGTTATGGGGGTGGGACGTCTCCTAGACAGTTGGTCCCGAATGTTTACTTCAGACTCATGGTCTACTCTCAAATACCTTGCCTTTGAGCCCCATATTACCATAGTCGGCAGAAATGTTCGGTTTGGCGGTGTTTTGGGGAATGGGGCGGCACTCAGTGACTTGGTTCTGAAAATATCTATCAGATGAGTGTTCTACTCTAAAATACCTCTTAATTAAGACCCATATTGCAATTGTTAGTAAAAACGTCCCATTTAGGTTGTGTTTTGGGTGGCCCCATAAACGCTTTTCGTGGTTTACTCCCAAAGACCTTTCATTTGAGACCCATATTGCTATGGTCGTAAATTTTTCCTGTTTGGGGGTTACATTGGGAGAGTGGGGGCCCCCAAAACACTTGGTTCCACATTTGGATATCAGATTCGTATTCTACACCGAAAATCCTTTTATTTGAGCCCCATATTGCCACGGTCAGTAAAAATAAATATTTGACGGGGTGTTTTGGGAAAGGGGTGGACCCCCAGAAACGTGGTTCCACATTTAGATATCAGCTTCGTATTCTACTCACAATTACCTTTCATTTGAGTCCCATATTGCCATGGTCGGTAAATATGGCCGATTTAGGGGTGTTTTGGGGTTTGGGGTGGTCCCCCAAACACTTGGTCCGACAATTGGATATCAGATACGTTTTCTTATCCTTAATACCTTTCATTTGAGTCCCATATTGTCGTGATTTGTGTAAATATATGTTTAGTAGATTTTAGGGTGGGGCAGCCCCCCTAGGTACCCCATCCGATATTTGGACACCAAATTTTTATTTTTAGGGTACTATATGAGAGCACACAAAATTTCGATTAAAACGCACCACCCATCTCCGAGATCTGGCTTTTCTGAAAATTGGGGTAAGGGGGAGGGTCCGCCTCCTCTTCAGATATTAAAACATGTAGTACCCTATTTTCACCACGGGGTCATTATACACCATCTCTAAAAATTTCAAGAAAATCGGTTCAGCCGTTTTTGAGTCTATACGGCACAGACAAACAAACAAACCCGCAGGCAAACTAGCACAACTTAATTTTTATACCCACCACCGAAGGATGGGGGTATATACATTTTGTCGTTCCGTTTGCAATACATCGAAATATCCATTTCCCACCCCATATTCTTGATCAGCGTAAAAATCTAAGACGATCTAGCCATGCCCGTCCGTCTGCCTGTTGAAATCACGCTCAAGTCTTTAAAAATTGAGATATTGAGCTGAAATTTTGCAAAGAATCTTTTTTTTTTGTCCATAAACAGGTTAAGATCAAGGATGGGCTATATCGGACTATATCTTGATATAGCCCCCATATAGACCGATCCGCCGAATTAGGGTCTTAGGCCCATAAAAGGCACATTTATTATCCGATTTTGCTGAAATTTGGGACAGTGAGTTGTGTAAGGCCCATCGACACCATTCTTTAATTTGGCCAAGATCGGTTCAGATTTGGATATAGCTGCCATATAGACCGATCCGCCGAATTAGGGTCTTAGGCCCATAAAAGCCACATTTATTATCGGATTTTGCTGAAATTTGGGACAGTGAGTTGTGTAAGGCCCTTCGACACCATTCTTCAATTTGGCCAAGATCGGTTCAGATTTGGATATAGCTGTCATATAGACCGATCCGCCGAATAAGGGTCTTAGGCCCATAAAAGCCACATTTATTATCCGATTTTGCTGAAATTTGGGACAGTGAGTTGTGTAAGGCCCTTCGACACCATTCTTTAATTTGGCCAAGATCGGTTCAGATTTGGATATAGCTGTCATATAGACCGATCCGCCGAATTAGGGTCTTAGGCCCATAAAAGCCACATTTATTATCGGATTTTGCTGAAATTTGGGACAGTGAGTTGTGTTAGGCCCTTCGACACCATTCTTCAATTTGGCCTAGATCGGTTCAGATTTGGATATAGCTGTCATATAGACCGATCCGCCGAATTAGGGTCTTAGGCCCATAAAAGCCACATTTATTATCGGATTTTGCTGAAATTTGGGACAGTGAGTTGTGTTAGGACCTTCGATATTATTCTTCAATTTGGCCAAGGTCGGTTCAGATTTGGATATAGCTGTCATATAGACCGATCCGCCGAATTAGGGTCTTAGGCCCATAAAAGCCACATTTATTATCCGATTTTGCTGAAATTTGGGTCAGTGAGTTGTGTTAGGTTCTTTGATATGCTTCTTCAATTTGGGTTAGATCGGTTCAGATTTGGATATAGCTGACATATAGACCGATCTCTGGATTTAAGGTTTTAGGCCCATAAAAGGCGCATTTTTTGTCCGATTTCTCTGATATTTGGGACAGTGAGTTGTGTAAGGCCCTTCGACACCATTCTTCAATTTGGCCTAGATAGGTTTAGATTTGGATATAGCTGCCATATAGACCGATGTCTCGATTTAAGGTTTTAGGCCCATAAAAGGCGAATTTTTGTCCGATTTCTCTGATATTTGGAACAGTGAGTTGTGTTAGGCTCTTCGACATTTTTCTTCAACTTGGCTCAAATCGGTGGGTTTACTTACATCGTTAACACGTTTTCGCTTTATATTCGATAAAATGTGGTTCCATGTGGTTGCATAGGTCCCCTAATGCAAATGCTAACTTCTCGACGAACTTCTCACATATCAATGAGCGCTGTTCTATTCAAGTTTAAACTCCATTAAAGTCGAGTCCAAACGGCGTGCCGAAGTGCGGCAACTCTTTGTGGGAAAATTTTTTATATGGCTTCTATGGCAAATGTCGTCAGAATTTAGAGGGGAAAACCTCCGCTGAAAAATTTGTTCGGATATTCTCAGCAGGATTCAAACCCAGGCATTCAGCGCCATGGGTGGACATGATAACCCCTGCGCCAAGTCCCCTAACCAAGGACGAAACGCAACCCACAGTGGTTGGCTGGCTTTTATTTTACATTGCAA
Organism: Stomoxys calcitrans; assembly: GCF_963082655.1. Lineage (NCBI taxonomy): Eukaryota > Metazoa > Arthropoda > Insecta > Diptera > Muscidae > Stomoxys > Stomoxys calcitrans. The sequence goes on along the minus strand of NC_081555.1, from coordinate 170,596,430 downwards.
AGAATCTTTGATCATTTAGAAAGTCTCGTAAGAGAAATAAGTGATAAAATTAATTTTGTTTAAAAAAATACTTCAAGATTCCCATCATGCCATCTTCAGGGCTGTTACAGTCCATAAGAATTTTAGTTACTGGAAACTTTTTATTAAATATTTTTTATTTTCTTTTTAAATCTTATACCTTGCAAATCTTTAATCCCAAAAAAAAAAAAACAAAAGTTAATGCGTATTTCTCAATTCTATTATGCCATAGTCGTGGAGCAAAACTTGGCGTAAACACTTTGGGAAATGGTTTTGTTTTTCGCATTTGTTGTCTTCTCAATTATTTATGGGAAACCACAATTATTTCATTCAAACACCAACCCCACCCCACCTATAATGCAGATATTTGTCTAAGTTACTTGGGACATGAGAGGCGAGGAAAACATGTGCCAAGAATTTGTTGCATGCTAAAATGAAACAAACCGTAGGGCGAGTGAGTACTTTGGAAATATTCATGCACACCATGCACACATACATACACCCACACTTGAAAATATAATCAGCAAAACAAACTTGTTAGTGTTGGTGTTGTTGTTGGGATAGCACATCCCACTCACTCACTCACTTGCTCACGTAGGCTCATGAGCCTTACTCTAATTTAGCTTCTAAACTCCATAAGGACTCTGTCTGTCTATATACATACATACATAGATATGTATGTATGTATGTGTGTGTGTGTGTGTGTAATTGCGTTTGTCTATTTCAAAGTTTCTCCTGTAGGGCTGCCATGGAATTCACTTGCTTGGTGGTGATGGCTGTGCCAGAGGCCACACAAGGCTGATGATGGGTCGAGGCCATATTCTAGTGAAGAACTGATTGGAGCATGATCTTCCCTTTGCCTATTCACAATTATTTTTGTTTTTTTTTCCTTTCCTTTCTTGTCTTCTTGCATTTGATTATTTTTCTTGGCATTTTATTGTAATTAAGTTTTGTAATTACATTTGAGTACGTGTTACGTTGTTGTTGTGTTTTTTTTTTATTTCGCAGAACTCAAAAATTTCCAGCTTTGAAGAATTTAATGAGATAGTAGTTGCCAGTTGAACTGAAATGTTATGGGGAACCACATTGCCAACAAGTTTTGGAAATTACTTTAAACTAAACACTAAGATAGTGACTTAGGTTTCGCAAAGGCCCTCAACTATCCTCTAAAACTTTGCTGTTTATATAGTCCATTTATAGCCCAATTTGAATTTTTGGGCCCACTACGGCCCGGTACCTAAACCATGCGAAATGTACCTGAGAAGAGGCGTCTATCACTTCCTTTCACTTTAAGGCCATCTCACGATGGATAAGGATTGAATTTCACTGGCCAAGCCCCCGTTTGAGATTAAAAGCCCCCAGTGCTAATGAAAACAAGTAAAAGAGTGCTAAGTTCGGCCGGGCCGAATCTTATATACCCTCCACCATGGATCGCATTTGTCTAGTTCTTTTCCCGGCATCTCTTCTTAGGCAAAAAAAGGATATAAGAAACGATTTGCTCTGCTATTAGAGCGATATCAAGATATGGTCCGGTTTGGACCCCAATTAAATTATATGTAGGGAGACCTGTGTAAAATGTCAGCCAATTCGAAAAAGATTTGCGCCATTTGGGGGCTCAAGAAGTTAAATAGAGAGATTGATTTATATGGGAGCTGTATGTAGGCTATAGACCGATTCAGACCATAATAAATACGTATATTGATGGTCATGAGAGGATCCGTCGTACAAAATTTCAGGCAAGTCGGATAATAATTGGGACCTCTAGAGGCTCAAGAAGTCAAGATCCCAGATCGGTTTATATGGCAGCTACATCAGGTTTTAAACCGATTTTAACCTTATTTGTCATAGTTATTGAAAGTCATACTAATTTCAGCCAAATCTGATAGGAATTGCGCCCTCTAGGAGCTCAAGAAGTCAAGTCTCCAGATCGGTTTATATGGCAGCTGTATCAGGTTATGGACCGATTTGAACCTCACTTAGAACAGTTGTTGGAAGTCCTACCGAAACACGTCGTGCAAAATTTCATTCCAATCTGATAAGAGTAGCGCCATCTAGAGGCTCAAGAAGTCAAGTCCCCAGATCGTTTTATATGGCAGCTGTATCAGGTTATGCACCGATTTAAACCTCACTTAGAACAGTTGTTGGAAGTCCTATCGAAAAACGTCGTGCAAAATTTCATTCCAATCGTATAAGAATAGCGCCATCTAAAGGCTCAAGAAGTCAAGTCTCCGGATTGGTTTATATGGCAGCTGTATCAGGTTATGCACCGATTTGAACCTCACTTAGAACAGTTGTTGGAAGTCCTATCGAAACACGTCGTGCAAAATTTCATTCCAATCGGATAAGAATAGGGCCATCTAGAGGCTTAAGAACTCAAGACCCAAGATCGGTTTATGTGGCAGCTATATCAGGTTATAGAACGATTTGAACTATTCTAAACACAGTTGTTGGATATCATAACAGAACACATCGTGCAAAATCTCATTCCAATCGGATAAGAATTGCGCCCTCTAGAGGCTCATGAAGTCAAGACCCAAGATCGGTTTATATGGCAGCTATACCAAAACATGGAGCGATATGACCCATTTACAATCCCAACCGACCTACAGTAATAAGAAGTATTTGTGCAAAATTTTAAGAGGCTAGCTTTACTCCTTCGAAAGATAGCGTGCTTTCGACAGACAGACGGACGGACGGACCGACGGACGGACATGGCTAGATCGACATAAAATGTCACGACGATCAAGAATATATATACCTTATGGGGTCTTAGTCGAATATTTCGAGTAGTTCCAAACAGAATGACGAAATCCTATGGTGACCTCGACCACCTATAAAAAGCATTTTAATGTCCTTTTGACAAATCTTAGTTTTTCAATTTTTGTGCTGAATGAAATACGATTCCTTAGTTAATGATAATCGGTTGATCGAATCGGTGCACGCACATCCTCCTACAGAGACAAAGAAGGAAATCTGGTAACTGACACACATCACATGCTGAGGATATGGAAAGAACATTTTACCCAACTGCTAGTGTCCGATGTTGGCGGCGAAGAGGATGCCGCAGAAACAATCCCTGATGATGGCAGAGAATATTTACCTCCTAGTCAGAATGAGGTCCATGTAGCAATGACCCGACTAAAGAACAACAAGGCAGCAGGAGCCGACGGGTTACCAGCTGAACTATTTAAGACCGAAGGCGATACACTGATAAGGCGTATGCATCAGCTTATGTGCGCAATCTGGCTAGAAGAGCGCATACCCGATGATTGGAATCTCAGCATACTATGTCCAGGTAGCAATGACCCGACTAAAGAACAACAAGGCAGCTGGAGCCGACGGGTTACCAGCTGAACTATTTAAGACCGGAGGCAACACGCTGATAAGGCGTTTGTATCACCTTATCTGCACAAGCTGGCTAGAAGCGCGCATACCCGATGATTGCAACTTCAGCATACTATGTCCAAGTAGCAGTGACCCGACTAAACAACAACAAGGCAGCAGGAGCCGACGGGTTACCCGCTGAACTATTTAAGACCGGCGACTATACGCTGATAAGGCGTATGCATCAGCTTATCTGCGTAAGCTGGCTAGAAGAACGCATACCCGATGATTGGAACCTCAGCATACTATGTCCCGTACACAAGAAAGGAGACAAGACGGAATGTGCCAACTACAGACGAATAAGTCTCCTCCCCAACGCATAGAAGATACTCTCGAACGTGCTGTGTGAAAGATTAAAACCAAAAGTCAATGAGATAAATGGGCCCTATCAATGCGTCTTTAGACCTGGTAAATCCACCCTGGACCAGATATTCACACTGCTCCAAATACTGGAAAAGACCCGAGTAGGACAAATCAACACCTACCATCTCTTTGTTTGCTACAAAGCCGCCTTCGATACTCCTTTACGTTCAAAGGCATTTCAAGCCATGTCTGAGTTTGGTATCCCTGCAAAAAGACTCTCCAGGATGACACTTGCTGATACGCGTTCCTCAGTAAGAATAGGAAAGAATCTCTCCGAACCATTTAATACCAAACGAGGTTTCAGACAAGGAGACAGCCCATCCGGTGATCTCTTTAATATCCTGCTGGAGAAGATTAGACGAGATGCAGATGTGAATAGATATGGCACACTAATCACAAGAGAGCACATGCTACACGCCCATGCCGACGATATCGATATCATAGGTCGGTCACCGGAAGTAGAAACTGCTGGCCTTAGAAAGAATCGAAAGAAAATCAGTGAAAATGGGTCTGGCAGTAAATGAAGATAAGACGAAATGGTTGATTTCAACTCCCAAAAAGCCTTGCACAACCGGGCAGATAAAGAAAATGGAGTAAGTTGAGAACCACAACTTGGAGACAGTCAGTAACTGTATCTACCTCAGCACCTCCGTAACTGAAACGAATGACACCAGTTTTGAGATTAAGCGAAGAATAATACTGGCAAACAGATGCTACTTTGGACTAAGTAGGCAGTTTAGAAACAAGGCCACCTTTCGACAGACGAAGATTACTTTATACAGGACACTGATACTACCCGTGCTGTTAAATGGTTCTGAAAAATGGGTACTCGTGAAAACAGATGAGACAGTGCTTGGAGTACTTGGAGTATTTGAGAGAAAGATTCTTCGTAAAATATATGCAGCAGTTTGCGTTGATGGAGAATATAGGCGAAGTATGAACCACGTGCTGTATGAGCTGTATGACGACGATAGCATTGTTACACGCATCATAGAACAACGGCTGCGTTGGCTAGGTCATGTTGTGAGAATGGATGAAGAAACTCCAGCAAAGAAGTCTGGTTGTACACGCAAACCGGGAAAACCAAAAGCCCGATGGAAAGATTAAGTTGTGGGAGACACCTCGAAACTTTGTATCAGAGATATTAGAATGAGCGCAGAAGATCGAGGCGCTTGGAACGCTATTCTATGTTCGGCTAATCGAACAAATATTCTATCCTAGCCAATTAAAGTAAAGTAAATAACTGTGGGGACATCAAAACGATCAAACGAACGATCAAAACAATGGACCTCCTGCAAGTCGATTTCTTGAGCGCCTACTGGGCTAAATTATCATTCGATTCTGCTTGGCCGCCATATTTTACGCTTATGGCTCAAATCGGTCCATAACTTGATAAAGCTTCCATATAAACTGATTAGGAGCAAGCAAGATCACTTTAGGAGATTTATACAGGACAACAGAGATAATCCATGGGGCAAGGTATACCGCGTGTGCCGGCGCGCCGGGCAACAGAGTTCTAGTCAGGGTGACATGGGCGGTTTTAGAGTGGGGGACAATGTGTTTGACTTCTTGGAACGAGTGTGCTAGGGTGTTAATAGGAACGTTCTTTCCCAAAGCGGATGAGCACCAACAGGCTCCCAGTGTGGAGATGATCGTGCCTCCTCCAAGTATGGAATGGGTCGCTGTTTGCCGGCTTAGAAGCGGGAGGTCACCTGGCGGTATGACTGGACAGATGTGTTAAAGCATTTGAAAGGCTATACCTGACCATGTCGAGTTGATCCTCACACGATGTCTCGAAGTAGATTATTTCCCTTGTACGTGGAAATGTGCTCGAGTCGTAGTCAATCCAAGATCGTATTGGACAGGATAATAGTGACAGGATAATAGTGACAAGATTTAGGGAGGGCTACAAGGAGAATACTTCTCCGTACCAGTTCGACTTTCGGGAGGAAAAGACCACTGTGGATGCCTGGATCCATGTGCAGAACTGTGTGAGAGAATCGAGCGCCAAATATGTCCTTGGCATATATGTCGATTTCAAAGGCGCGTTTGATTACCTTTCATGGCGTAGTGTACTCACGAGGTTAGGCGAAATAGATTGAGGGGAACTTTCTCTCTGGTGTAGTTACTTTTGTGATAGAAGAGCTTGCGTGGTTGGTGCTAGCGATACGGTTTGAAAGGTTATTCAGCGTGGCTGCCCCCAGGGCTCCATATGTATGAAACCTCATGATGGATCCCCTGCTGGGATATCTCGCTGAGTCCTTCACAATCAGTGCATATGCGGATGACCTGCTCTTCCTGGTTGAAGGAGATTCCAGACTTGCTCTGGAAACTCGCGGTGAGCTTGCCATGGGCACGAATGGTGCGAAAATGGAGCGATCGTGTTGGTGTTGACGTCGCGGAGGACAAAACCGCGACCATGTTGCTGAAGGGCATCTTGTCGCGGAATCGCCCACCCACGATTCGATCTGGTAGAGCTAACATCAGGAATGTAGCACTCGTCAAATATCTGGGAGTGACTGTTTCGGAGAGAATAGGTTTCCTGATACATTTGGATCGGGTGAAGGAGAAGATGACTGGAGTAGCCGGTATGGTTAAGCGTGTACTGAGAAACGATTGAGGTCTTAGTCGTCGCGCTGTTCGGTCCATATATGGTGGTATATTTGTTGCTTGCGTAACTTATGGAGCGCCTGAATGGCACCGAATTGCTGCGACTGACTTTGGACGAAAGAAGATCCTCTCTTGTCATAGGGTGGCAATGCTGGCTTGCTTGCCTGTGTGTAGGACTGTTTCGACAGATGCACTACAGGTACTCGCCCCCGCTTGATTTACTCGTGAGTCACATGGCCGTTCTGTAGAGTGTGAAAAAGGGAATTCCATTAGTGCGTGAGGATTGGCTCACCGCTTCGGAGCTTGCAGATGGGGATATTAGGCGGCTCAAGGCACTCCTTCTTTTGAACGTCTTGATGATAGGTGGAGTACTAGATGGACGAACAGTGACAATGGTCGGATGACTAACGAATTTATTCGTGACGCGACGTTCGTACGAGACCGCCTAAACTTTGGCTACGGCCTAAGTCTGGGCTTCATACTGGCGGGACATGGTCTCTTTAATGCATTTTTGCATCAGAGGAATTTGTCCGCGACTGATTTGTGCGACTGTGAGAGACCTGAGGACTGGAGGCGTGTACTGACAGAATGTCCGTACTATACAGACATTAGAGATTTAGGCGCGATGGGGATAAGGAAGGCGGTGTGGCATTTCAGTGGGGCCCTTGAAGACGAGACGACTGTTGCAAGGCTGGCCACCTTTTTTCGGGAGGACTAGACTTAGTGGAGGGATGAATACACGCTAGTTATCCATAACGAGGTGTTGCTGTATTGGCGCGACCGGGTGATTTGGTGCTGCGCATGACATGGCCTGGCACCTGCCTTGCCCATGTTGATGCAGCGGCGTTTGGCCATTGTTGGTTCCCGTAGCTGTTGGGGTTGTATTTGGTGAGTGTGGCCGCGTTGATTGTAAAGTCCCATGTTGATGCAGATATGTGTCCTGTTTGTGTATATCGTCTCGTTGTATGTTTGATGCATACTTTTGTATGCTGGCTTGGGGTCCCCTTAAGGCGATTCTTTTCATCCAGGTGACCAGTCCGGAACCGTTTGGGGTTCAACTACTGGTAGTAGTCTTTTAAGGCTACAAAGTCTGACCGGAGACTTTAATCTGGTACCACGGGTGTCAAGAGTCACAATCACCATTATAGACCAAAGCTTACTCCATTATTCCAGGTATCCCACAAAAACTATCCAAAGGCCAAGGAAAGTTAATTAACGAAATAATGTGTAACGCAAACCCAGCGTATTTGTATTTGTTCAACGTAATGCAATCAGCTTAACAGGAAGGAAATCTCTGACACACAATACAATCGTCATGTCACACACACACACATACACACTCAAACTGTAGCATGCACACAGATAGACATTGAGACAATCTCTGATGAATTGTATTAACAGTTCTATTTGGCAACGTGCAATGAAATTGCCAATGATATGTTGCCTTAAGATAATGCTGACAATGGTCACGCATAGCCAGTTGTCCGGCTCGTGTATGCTCACTCGCTGACAAGCGACTCGAGACAAGTCGAGGCGTACAAGTGTTTATGTCATTAAAATTCTGAAGTACGGGTATTTAGCTAATTAAATGTTTCATCTCGGCCAAAGTATTCCTTAAGGGGTCATATATCTTTGGCCCATACCCAGGCATGAATGAAGAAAATTCGCCAGCATGTCATATAAATTTTTCCTAGGAGGGACCTAGGCTGGCCATTCAGTTTGCCAGTCAGCCAGTCACCCACCCACATCACATCACTGCAAGGCCATAACCAAGAGAGTGGGTTCCTTGTTTGTGTTGTTACACATTTAGGGAGGATGATTGTTTTTATATAGGGATTGCGGGAGGATAAACAAACAAAGATTTCCATCTTATTCAGCAATTTCTATGCTAAAATGTTATTTATTTTCTGTGAATGTGGGTGAGTGCATGTGAGTGAGTATGCGGGTATATTTATGTGTGTTGAGTTAATGTGGCAACTGTTAATTGTGTTTGCCTGAACAAAGATTGCCTGTTATGCTATCATTAGTGAGTCTGCTAGAATGTCCTGCCGAGTAAAGTTGGCCAATGGAAGGATTTAAATTTTATCCGGTTAAAAGGATTTTATGCTCTCACTGTTTTTTTTTTTTTTCAGGAAAATTAATACGAGTTGCTTGGCAAATTGATTAAAACAAGTTCTTAGCTACAATTAAGTGCATAATTAGGTAGAATTGTAAGGAAATAAATGAAAATTAAAATTAAGTACAAGTCCAACTGGCCTTCAATCAATTATTGGCCTGACTGGATTTGGGTATGTGAAGAACTTGTAAAAATAAGGAGTTTTATTATGAATGTACTGAAACCTCTGGAACCTCAAAGTGTTACATCGGCGGTTTGGCTATATCGAAATGTGAACCTTGCTAAGAGGAGTCTGTGAAACTTGGGGTCATAAGCGTTCTTCACATATCCAAATGCATTCAGAGCGGCCAAAAATTGAATTGAAGGCAAGTTCGACTTGTAACTGAAATAATATGAACATGTTTTGATTAGAATCCATGCCGAAGGATAACACCATTTAAATTTGTGTACCTATCAACATGATCTGCGACCCCATAAAGTTTATATATTTTTGATCGCCTTGACGGTCTAAATCAATCTAGCCATGTCTGTCTGCCAAAATCACTATAGTGGTCGAACGAATAAAGGTATCCGTTTTAAATTTCATGCAGATGCTTCTTATTGATGTTCGTTTGTGGGGGATTGACAATGGGCCATATCGGATCGGACTTGGACATATCACCCATATAAACCAATCTCCTGATGTGAGATCTTGAGCATTTGGAATCCGCAATTTCTTTCCGATTTGGTGGAAGTTTGAATTGTGGTTTCTTCTACGACGTCCAATAATCTTAACAAGAACGACTCAAATTAGTTTATAGTCTGATATAGCTCCGATATTAACCATCTAAGCCTTTTCCGCCCGTCCGTCCGTCTATTCGTCAGTCTGTTCGTCTGTCCGTCCGTCTGTCAGTATGTCTGTCTGTCCGCCCGTCTGCGTGTCCGTCCGCCCGTCCGTCTGTGCGTCCGTCTGTCCGTCTGTCCGTCCGTTTGTACGACCGTCCGTCCGTCTGTACGTCCGTCTGTCCGTCCTTCTGTCCGCCGGTCTTTCCATTCATTTGTCCGTACGTCTGTCCATCTGTCCGGCCGTCTATCCGTCTGTCTGTCCGTCCATCTGTCCGTCCGTGTTTCCGTCCATCTGTCCGTCCGTCTGTCCATCCGTCCGGCCGTCTATCCGTCCGTCTGTCTGTTCGTCGGTCCGTCAGTCTGTCTGTCTGTCCGTCTGTCCGTCCGTACGTCCGTCCGTACGTCCGTCCGTCTGTCCGTCCGTCTGTCCGTCCGTCTGTCCGTACGTCTGTCCGTCCGTCTGTCCGTACGTCTGTCTGACCGTCCGTCTGTCCGTCCGTCTGACCGTCCGTCTGTCCGTCCGTCAACCTGTAGATCGAGCAATGTCAGTCCATCCGTCCGTCCGTCCGTCTGTCTGTCGAAAGCACGCTAACTTTTGAAGGAGTAAAGCTAGCCGCTTGAAATTTTGCACGAATACTTCTTATGAATGTAGGTCGGTTGGGATGTAAATGGGCTATATCGGTCCACGTTTTGATATAGTTGCCATATAAACCGATCTGGGATCTTGACTTCTTCAGCCGCCAGAAGGCACAATTCTTATCCGATTTGGCTGAAATTTTGCATAAAGTGTTTTATTATGACTTCCAACAACTGTGCTTAGTATGGTTCAAATCGGTCTATAACCCGATATAGCTGTCATATAAACCGTTCTTGGGTCTTGACTTCTTGAGCCTCTAGAGGGCGCAATTCGTATCCGATTTTATTGAAATTTTGCACGTAGTGTTTTGGTATCACTTCCAACAACCACGCTAAGTATGGTTTACATCGGTCCATGTTTTGATATAGCTGTCATATAAACCGGTCCTAGGTCTTGACTTCTTGAGCCTCTAGAGGGCGCAATTCTTATCCGATTTAATTGAAATTTTGCACGTAATGTTGTGGTAGCTCTTGCAACAACTACGCTTAGTATGGTTTAAATCGGTCCATGTTTTGACATAGCTGCCATATAAACTGATCTGCGATCTTGACTTCTTGAGCCTCTAGAGGGCGCAATTCTCATCCGATGTGACTGAAATTTTGCATTAAGTGTTTTGTTATGACTTCCAACAACTGTGCTTAGTATGGTTCAAATCGGTCTATAACCTGATATAGCTTCCATATAAACCGATCTGGGATCTTGATTTCTTGAGCCTCTAGAGGGCACAATTCTCATTCGATTTGGCTGAAATATTGTACAACGGCTTCTCTCATGACCTTCAACATACGCGTTTCAATATGGTCTGAATCGATCAATAGCTTGATACAGCTCCCATATAAACATATCTCCCGATTTTGCTTCTTGAGCCCCTACAAGGCGCAATCCTTATCCGAACTGAAATATTACACAATGTTCATCATTCATTTAAGTTCCGAATCGGACTATAACTTGATATAGCTCCAATAGCATAATAGTTTTTATTCAATATTCTACGTATGTCTTAAATGAGATACCACGCATAGAACTCGACAAATGCTATCAATGGTGGAGGGTATATAGGATTCGGCCCGGCCGAACATAGCACGCTCTTGCTTGTTCAGTCTATACGGAACAAGCAAACCGAGACCCATATATCAGTGATTGGCTAATGTCCCTATTTTGGGCTTTTTTGTGGGGGTGGGGTGACCCCCTATATTTCAACATGAATTTGTATGCCAGATTCGTTTAGTACTCCCGCATACAATCGGTCCACTTTATATTTTGGGTGGTGTCTTTTGACGTAACGGTGGAGGGTGCGCCCCCTTCCGTTATCAATAAATAATAAAGCTTATTCCTAATTCCTGACCATATTCTTAATCTACTCCCAAATACCTTTCGTTTGAGTCCCATATTGTCATGATGGTCAACTAAACCTATTTTAAGGGGTCTTGGGGCTGGGGCAGCCCCTCAGATATGTGGACCCAACTTTTATTATGAAATTTGTACTCTACTCTTGAATACCTTTCACTTGAATCCCATATTGTCCCGATCGGTCCACTATTATTTTTGGGTAGTACTTTTGGGGTAAGGGGGAGGGTCCGCCCCCCTCCCGATATCAAAACTCTGTGTAAATTTCACAATCTGTGAAAATTTCAAGGTAATCGATATCAAAAATCTGTGAAAATTTCACAATCTGTGAAAATTTCAAGGTAATCGGTTTAGCCGTTTTTGAGTCTATACGGAACAAACAAACACAAATTAAATTTTTATATTCAAGATATAGCTCCCATAAAACCGAACTCTCGATTTTACTTTTTGAACCCGTACAGGGCGCAGTTCTTATCCGATTTGGCTGAAATTCCAGCATCTAAGACAAGTAAGGCTCAAATCCATTCATAAGCTGATTTTGCCCCAATAGCATAGCAATTTTTATCCATTATCCTTTGTCTATAAAGAGCTACCGAACTAAGAACTTGACAAATGCTATCCATGATAGAGGCTATATAAGAATCGACCACGCCGAACTTATCCCCCTATTATTTGTTTAATTTTACGCTTGGACTTTAACTCTTTCCAATTGCACAATTTCCATTTCAAGTGTCTTGACACTTTCTATTTTGGATTTTGCTATCTTTTGATCTTCTTTTTTTTTTTTGTTCATTTTCAAGAGTCCTTCACATTAATCTCTACTTATGCACTACCTGAAATATTTCCTACCCATAACAAAAAACATTATGTTTCCGTTTGCTTCACTCATATCTCCATGATTCTCCACTAGGTTTTCCCCAACTCAAATACTGTTTGAATTATTCCTCAATAAATTCGATGGCATACTTTATTTTTTTTTTTTTTGTCTTTTTCTGAATTTACAATTGATTGCTGAGTATTTGATGAGCAGCTTGAAGTGTTCTGTGATTGATGCTCGTGTAAATAAATTCAGCAAAAAAAGTAGCTACCTTAACCAGTTGGAGTTGTCGGCCTTACATAAAAAACAACAAAAAAATTGGGGGGGGGGGGGGGGGACAAAGAAAAGAAAGCAAAAACAGCACGTGCAGTGTGTCAAACACTCTGTTTGTTTTCGCTGTTCTTTGTCTCTCTCTCTCTCTCTCTCTCTCACACACACACACACAAACACACATAGTGACTTCTGTGATTGATGGTGTGCTTAAGTGAATCCGACACAATTTAACTGTTCAATCTCAATTTGAACATTTTATAAATTTTTCATTTATCTATGCAACAACACCTCAGCAGGTGAGAAGGCAATTTGAAAAACAGTGAGTGAGTGTGGAGTGAGAGAGTGTGTAGTCAGTGAGTGAGATTTTATATAAATCCCCTTTTGATGAATATTAAATTTCTAAAGGACATTAAGGGAATTCAATACAGATAGAGAAAGTCACGCACTGTTTAATGGATTTTAAAGAATGATGGCTGAAAGATATTTATGACATATTTTTTTATGGTTGTAGCTATCGCCATGGAGTGGGGGAGTTTCAATTTATAATTTCAAATGGCAAGCTTATAGAGCCTTACTCACGAACGCAGAAAGATGGTTAACGCTAAGTCAATGATCTCGGCTATTGCGGCCAACTTTCATATTATCTTTAAATTAATACCCTAAAACCACAGCTAGGCAAAATACGAGGGCTGCTATACAAGTTTCTGGCCTAAGCAACACAAAGTGTTGCAAGCTGCAATCTGACTTTTCCATTGAAAAGTTGAACATTTTCTAATCATACTCAGAAAGCTCGAAATCGAATTCCGTGAAGGTTGCCCAAAAACGGCCAAAAATATTCATTTCCGACCCCATAAAGTTCATATATTCTTGATAAGCATAAAAATCTAAGACTATCTAGCTTTGTCTGTCTGCCTGTTGAAACCACGCTACAGTCTTTAAAAATAGAGATATTGTGCTGAAACTTTGCACAGATTCATATTTTTTCCATAAGCAGGTTAAGTTCGAAGATGAGCTATATCGGACTATATCTTGATATAGCCCCCATATAGACCCATCCACCGATTTAGGGCCTTAGGCCCAAAAAAACACATTTATTATCCGATTTTGCTGAAATTTAGTACAATGAGTTATGTTAGGCCCTTCGGCATCCTTCCTCAATTTGGCACAGATCGATCCAGATTTGGATATAGCTGCCATATAGACCGATCTCTCGATTTAAGGTTGTGAGCCCATAAAAGGCGCATTCATTGTCCGATGTCGCCGAAATTTGGAACAGTGAGTTGTGTTAGGCCTTTCGATAACCTTCGTCAATTTGGCCCAGATCGGTTCATATTTGGATACAACTGCCATATAGGCCGATCCCTCGATTTAAGGTTTTGGGGCAATAAAAGGCGCATTAATCTCTGATTTCGCCAAAAATTGGGACAGTGAGTAAATTTAAGCCCCTCAACATACTTCTGCAATATGGCACAGATCGGTTCAGGTTTGGATATAGCTGCCATATAGACCGATCTCTCGATTTAAGGTTGTTAGCCCATAAAAGGCGCATTTATTATCCGATTTCGCCAAAAATTGGGACAGTGAGTAAAGTTAAGCCACTCAATATACTTCTTCAATTTGGGTCAGATCGGTTCAGATTTGGATATAGCTGTCATATAGACCGATGTCTCGATTTAAGGCCTTGGGCCCTTAAAAGGCGCATTTATAATCCGATTTCGCCGAAATTTGGGACAGTGTGTAAAGTTAAACCCCTCGACATACTTCTGCAATATGGCCCAGATCGGTCCAGATTTGGATATAGCTGCCATATAGACCGATCTCTAGATTTAAGGCCCATCGGAACCGAAAGTGTTCCGATGGGCACAATAAGGGTATCAAATGAAAGGTATTGGAGACCAGAACACAAATATGGTATTAACATTTGGGTTCAAGTACCCAGCGGGCCCCCCCCCGCCTAACCCCAAAACTCCTCTAAACAGATATATTTAAAGTTCATGTCAATATGGGACTCAACTGAAAAATATTAGGCAGTTGATTAGAAATATGGCTTACAATATTAGATCCAAGTTATGGGAGGTCGCCCTCCCCCCAAGTACACCCAAATGGGCATATTAGCCGACCATGACTATATGGGACTCAAATAAAAGGTATTTGGGAGTAGATTACGAATATGACATTAAAATTTGCGTTCAAGTCTAGGTGACGCTTTTTCTCCTAAAGATACGTCAAATGGATTATTTGACCGACTATGACAATATGGGACTCATATGAAAGATATTCGAGAGTAGAAAACAAATTTGATATCAAATTTTGGAGCCAAGTGTTTTGGGGTACGCCCTAAAGCCACCCCTTTAACTGAACTTCTTTACCGTTGGGTGTAAAGAACGAATTTGATATCTATTGTCAGTGCAAAGAGACTTCCAAACGGTTCATATTTACAAATGCAAATTGTAAATTTTGCCCATGAACATTCGACTAAGGAACAGGGGCAAAGTTCTCACATATCAATGAGTGCAGTCCGATTCAAATTTAAGCTCAATGATAAGGGGTCTCCCTTTTATAGCCCAGTCCGAACGGCGTACCGCAGTTCGATATCTCTTAGGAGGCATAGTAACTCACAAATGTTGCCAGCATAAGGAGGGCAAAACCACTGCTGACAATTTTTTTCCGATGGTCTCGCCAGTATTCGAACCCAGGTGTTCAGCGTCATAGGCAGACATGCTAACCTCTGTGCTACGGTGGCCTCCGTTCATATTTGCTGGCCATGGCAATATGGGCCTTAAATTAAAGGGATTTGGAAGTGCAGCACGAATTTGATATCCATATTTGAGTTGAAATGTCTGAGGTGCCATCCCTCCCCTAATGAGAACATGAGCCTAAGGAAGAACTTTACCACCGGGAACTTAGCAGGGGCAATCTTCTCACACATAAATGAGTGTTTTCCGAGTCAAGTTTAAACTCAATGAAAAGGGACCTTTTTTATGGCCGAGTCCGAACGTCGTCCCGCACCTCTTTGGGGAACATTGGCATTGTACCTCGCAACTGTCGCCAGCATTAAGAGGGGATAATCACCACTTTTTCCAATGTTCTCGCCAGGATTCGAACGCGTTCAGCGTCATAGACTACAATGGCATGAATTCGATATCCACATTCAGGACGAAGTGTCCCCATCCTAAAAAAATATTAGAGAGTTAAAGAAGGCGCAGCGGAGCGGGCCCGGTTCGGCTAGTATTTAATAAGTTCTCTATAGATATCGATAAAAATCTGTGTTGCTTTGAGTTGCCAACTGATTGAGAAAGGATATGTGTAATCTTTATTACCTGTTTCTGTTCCCACTTGAAAAACGACCTAACATACCTGAAAAGAAAAGAAAAAAAAATAGAATAAAGTTAAAGTTCTTTTGAAATCGGTTGATTTATGTAATTTTTTTAAACGCTAAGAAGGAGAAAAGCTACACCTATCGATATATTGGGTTGCCCAAAAAGTAATTGCGGATTTTTCATATAGTCGGCGTTGACAAATTTTTTCACAGCTTGTGACTCTGTAATTGCATTCTTTCTTCTTTCAGTTATCAGCTGTTACTTTAAGCTTGCTCTGGAAAAAAAGTGTAAAAAAGTATATTTGATTAAAGTTCATTCTAAGTGTTGCTAAAAATGCATTTACTTTCTTTTAAAAAATCTGCATTACTTTTTGGGCAACCCAATACATACCGATGGGCTTCGAATTACTTTCTACTTCGATTTTGCTATATCTGTGTAAGATGGCTGTAGAAGCCACAATTTTGGTCAGATCTTTATAAAATTTACCATGAGCTGTTTTATTTGGCATCCCAATATGTGTGTCAAATTTCATCAAAATCAATCCAGATTTATATTTATCGCCCATATACATTTTTTAAGTCGATATTTGCCTTTAAAACTGCCTTAGCCAGAATTTGGGTCCCATTGTGAAAACATTTCGCCCTATTCTATTCGATATTTCAGTAGATATACAAAATTGAAGTCTAACAAGATTTAGCCATAGGTCCTTTTTATAAAAAGTTTTAGGTAGAATCGGTGGTGTTGGGTATTGCGTAGTCGGCTGCACCTGATTTTAGCCTTTCCCTACTGGTTACTTTACTTTAATTGGCTATGACAGAATATTTGTTCCACTAGCCGAACGTAGAATAGCATTCCAAGCGCCTCGATGTTCTAAGCTCATCCGAAAATCTCTGATACCAAGTTTGGAGGTAACTCTCACCACTTGATCTTTCCATCGGGTTTTTGGTCTTCCCGGTTTGCGTGTACAACCACACTTCTTTGCTGGAGCTTCTTCATCCATTCTGACAACATGACCTAGCCAACGCAGCCGTTGTATTTTGATGCGTGTAACAATACTATCGTCGTCATACACCTCATACAGCTCGTGGTTCATACTTCGCCTATATTCTCCATCAACGCAAACTGCTACATATATTTTACGAAGAATCTTTCTCTCAAATACTCCAAGTACTGCCTCATCTGCTTTCACAAGTACCCATGCTTCAGAACCATATATCAATTTGGGTAGTATCAGTGTCCTGTATAAAGTAATCTTCGTTTGTCGAGAGGTGGCCTTGTTTCTAAACTGCCTACTAAGTCCAAAGCAGCATCTGTTTGCCAGTATTTTTCCTCGCTTAATCTCAAAACTGGTGTCATTCGTTTCGGTTACGGCGGTGCCGAGGTAGATAAAGTTACTGACTGTCGCAAAGTTGTGGTTGCCAACTTTCTCCATTTTCTTTATCTGCTCGGTTGTGCAAGGTTTTTTGGGAGTTGAGACCATCCATTTCGTCTTATCTCCAGTTACTGCCAGACCCATTTTCACTGACTCTCTTTCGATTCTTTCAAAGGCTGCAGTTACTACTTCCGGTGACCGACCTATGATATCAATATCGTCGGCATAGGCGAGTAGCATGTGTTCTCTTGTGATTAGTGTGCCATATCTATTCACATCTGCATCTCGTATAATCTTCTCCAGCAGGATATTAAAGAGATCACACGATAGGCTGTCTCCTTGACTGAAACCTCGTTTCGTATTAAATGGTTCGGAAAGATTCTTTCCTATTCTTACTGAGGAAAGCGTATCAGCAAGTTTCATCCTGCAGAGTCTTTTTGCAGGAATTTCAAACTCAGATATGGCTTGAAATACCTTTGAACGTAAAGGAGTATCGAAGGCGGCTTTGTAGTCAACAAAGAGATGGTAGGTGTTGATTTGTCCTTCTCAAGTCTTTTCCAGGATTTGGCGCAGTGTGAATATCTGGTCTAGGGTGGATTAACCATGTCTAAAGCCACATTGATAGGGCCCAATTATCTCATTGGCTTTTTGGTTTTAATCTTTCACACAGTACGCTCGAGAGTATCTTATATGCGATGGGCAGGAGATTAATTCCTCTGTAGTTGGCACATTCCGCCTTGTCTCCTTCCTGGTATACGGGACATAGTATGCTGAGATTCCAATCATCGGGTATGCGTTCTTCTAGCCAGCTTGCGCAGATAAGCTGATGCATACGCCTTATCAGCGTGTCGCCACCGGTCTTAAATAGTTCAGCGGGTAACCCGTCGCCTACTGCTGCCTTGTTGTTCTTTAGTCGGGTCATTGCTACTTGGACATAGTATGCTGGGGTTCCAATCATCGGGTATGCGTTCTTCTAGCCAGCTTGCGCAGATAAGCTGATGCATACGCCTTATCAGCGTATCGCCGCCGGTCTTAAATAGTTCAGCGGGTAACCCGTCGGCTCCTGCTGCCTTGTTGTTCTTTATTCGGGTCATTGCTACTTGGACATAGTATGTTGAGGTTCCAATCATCGGCTATGCGTTCTTCTAGCCAGATTACAAAGATCAGCTGCCGCATACGCCTTATCAGCGTATCGGCGCCGGTCTTAAATAGTTCAGCGGGTAACCCATCGGCTCCTGCTGCCTTGTTGTTCTTTAGTCGGGTCACTGCTACTTGGACACAGTATGCCGAGGTTCCAATCATCGGGTATGCGTTCTTCTAGCCAGCTTGCGCAGATAAGCTGATGCATACGCCTTATCACCGTATCGTCGCCGGTCTTAAATAGTTCAGCGGGTAACCTGTCGCCTACTGCTGCCTTGTTGTTCTTTAGTCGGCTCACTGCTACTTGGACCTCATTCTGACTAGGAGGTAAATATTTTCTACCATCATCAGGGGTTGGTTCGGCGGCATCCTCTTCGCCGCCAACATCGGACACTAGCAGTTGGGAAAAAATGTTCTCTCCATATCCTCAGCATGTTAGCTGTGTCAGTTACCAGATTTCCTTCTTTGTCTCTGCAGGAGGATGTGCCTGCACCAAAGCCATCGGTTTGATGTTTAATACTTTGGTAGAATTTCCGGACTTCATTCTGACTCCTGTACATCTCAATTCGCTCGCACTCACGTCTTTCCATTTCCTTATTTCTTTCTGCGGAATAGACGTTTCTCCTCTCTCCTTTTCTTCTGATACCTCTCCTTCATCTGGCTTATTGCTACTGATTGCAGGGTTGCTCTTTATGCCGCATTCTTGGCTTCAGTAGCATCTCGACACTCTTGGTCGTACCATGGGTTTCTTGGAGGAGGCTTTGGGTACCAAAATAAGGATTTCGCGGCATTTTCCATGGAGTGGGCAATAGTTTGCCACTGCGCCATTATATCATCTAAACAAGGAGTGCTTTCATCAAGCAGTAGGGTCAGTCGAGTGGAGTATGCCGCTGCCATTGGTTGTGTTTGCAGCTTTTCCAGCTTCCGTACAGTGTCAGATCGTTCTTTCCTCGCCATGTTCCAATGGGTGAGAACCTTTGCTGCAACAAGGTAATGATCCGAATCTATTGGGTTGCCCAAAAAGTAATTGCGGATTTTTCATATAGTCGGCGTTGACAAATTTTTTCACAGCTTGTGACTCTGTAAGTGCATTCTTTCTTCTGTCAGTTATCAGCTGTAACTTTTAGCTTGCTTTAGAAAAAAGTGTAAAAAAGTATATTTGATTAAAGTTCATTCTAAGTTTTATTAAAAATGCATTTATTTTCTTTTAAAAAATCCGCAATTACTTTTTGGGCAACCCAATATATTCGCTCCACGGATCGATCGTACATCCAACACGCTGGATGAATGCCTTCCATCGATCACAACGTCATCAATTTAGTTACTCGTATTTTGATCGGGTGACAGCCATGTGGCTTTGTGAATATTTTTATATAGAAATCTGGTGCTAATAACTACCATGGTTTTTGCCGCGGCGAAATCTATCAGCCTCAACCCATTACTGGACGTTATCTCGTGGAGGCTAAACTTTCCGACTGTTGGACCAAAAATGTCTTCCTTCCCTCCTCCCAGAACGATTTTAATATCATGAGAGAGGCAGCGGCCATGTTCTCTCTCTAGGCGCTGGTAGAAAATATCCTTGATCGGCTCATCTTTGTCTTCCATCGGGGAATGGGCACAAATAAGGCTGATGTTGAAGAATTTGGCTTTTATGCGGATTGTGGCTAGCCTCTCATCCACCGGAGTAAGGCTGGAGCCAAGGTGTTTCAGTCTCCGACTAACCACAAATCCACAGCCAAATTCATGCCTCGTGTTATGACAGCTGTAGAATAGTTCGTCACCGTTTGACGCCATTCCCAGTCCATCGCACTTCCTGTAAGGCGGTTATGTCTGCCTTGTACATCTCTAATACATCCGCCAGCGCGTATACTGCACCTTCTCTATAAAGAGTGCGGACATTCCACAAAAACTTTTTAAAATTTTTCATTCATTGCCTTCATTTCTGTTGCAAGAACTGGAAGTTTAAGTTTATCAAAAGTTCCACAATATTTACTAATTAAAATATACCCACTCTACTTTAAGGCTTAAAAGGTTGTTATTCTCTGCTCTCCATCCGATTGGCTTAAAATTAAAATCACTTTAATTGTGAAAATTGCTTTCAATCACAGCAAAGTAAATAGTTAATCTATTTCTCTCTCTATCTGCTGTCCATTATTCGTCTAGCTTTTTTCTTCTCTTAATCTTCTTATCGACTTTATTAACTTTTGTTCGAAAAAAAATGGAATAAAAAGCAAAAATCAATGCAAACTGCCTGGCTGAGCCAATTTAGGCAAATGCAATATCCTACAGCGGATGCAACTACACTTCACGTCCTTATTACAAAGGATCGCAAGCATCATGGCCATCATTGAGAAGGCCACGATGGAAGGCAGTATTGATTAGTTTTATGTGCCATCCATCCATCGAAGTGCGACGGCAATAAAGGATTTGAGTTTTGTTTTTTTTTTATTATCCAGCTCTTATCCTTGTTTTCCATTCCAGAGGAGACACACACTCCTACATCCGGCACTCTCACCCCTATCCAACAATGATGTCATTCTTCTTTGCTCTTCTGGGAGTCTAGGGTTCTTGTTTTTTTCTGTCCAGGGATGAGACCCTTGAAAGATTAATATAATATCCAAAACCCACAAACATTTTTTCCCTCAGTTTTTCTCCATTCCATTTTTTTTTTGCCTCAACCCTGCTCAACTGGCAGGGAGTCCCTACAAGTGCTTGTTTTATTATTTTTTTTTCATCACTTCTCTCGGTGCCATGGAGCAGCTAAAGAAATATTTACACCATTAACATTGATTACCAGCACTAGACTGGCTGGAGGACAGTGATAGTGACGTTATTTGATGGCTGTAGTTAAATGGTGGCTGGCTGAATGGCTAGCTAGCTGGCTGACAGGATGTTTGGTATTGGGATAGAGACAAGAGTTGCCACTGAAGGGGAAAAAGCTTTGGGAGGAATAAAATTTAAAAAAAAAATTTTCACTCAAAAAAAAAAAGAAAAAAAAAAACAAAATAAAACACTAGTGCATAATTTCATTCCAATCGGATACGAATTGCGCCCTCTAGAGGCTCAAGAAGTCAAGACCCAAGATCGGTTTATATGGCAGCTATATCAGGTTATAGACCGATTTGAACCATACTTGGCACAGTTGTTGGACATCATAATGAAACACGTCGTGCAAAATTTCATTCCAATCGGATAAGAATTGCGCCCTCTAGAGGCTCAAGAAGTCAAGACCCAAGATCGGTTTATATGACAGCTATACCAGGTTATGGACAGATTTAAATCATACTTGACACAGTTATTGGATATCGTAACAAAACACGTCGTGCAAA
Organism: Stomoxys calcitrans; assembly: GCF_963082655.1. Lineage (NCBI taxonomy): Eukaryota > Metazoa > Arthropoda > Insecta > Diptera > Muscidae > Stomoxys > Stomoxys calcitrans. The sequence continues at coordinate 170,574,879 of NC_081555.1, read as the reverse complement.
ATTTCATTCCAATCGGATAAGAATTGCGCACTCTAGAGGCTCAAGAAGTCAAGACCCAAAATCGGTTTATATGGCAGCTATATCAGGTTATGGACCGATCTGAACCATACTTAGCACACTTGTTGGAAGTCATAGCAAAACACTTCGTGCAAAATTTCATTCCACTCGGATAAGAATTGCGCTCTCTAGAGGCTCAAGAAGTCAAGACCCGCCATCGGTTTATATGGCAGCTATATCAGGTTATTGACCGATTTAAACCTAATCTATCACAGTTGCTCAAAGTCATAACAAAACACGTCGTGCAAAATGTCATTCCAATCGGATAAGAATTGCGCCCTCTAGAGGCTCAAGAAATCAAGACCCAAGATCGGTTTATAGCAGCTATATCAAAACATGGACCGATATGGTCCATTTACAATACCAACCGACCTACACTAATAGGAAGTATGTGTGCAAAATTTCAAGCGGCTAGCTGTACTCCTTCGGAAGTTAGCGTGCTTTCGACAGACAGACGGACGGACATAGCTAGATCGATATAAAATGTCACGACGATCAAGAATATATATACTTCATAGGGTCTCAGACGAATATTTCGAGTAGTTACAAACCGAATGACGAAATTAATATACCCTCCATCCTAGGGTGGAGGGTACTACATGCACTAGGTGGTGTAGGCACCACCTGACTTTTGCCTTTCCTTACTGGTTTTTACCTGTTATAATATTGAAACACTTTGGAATATAACACTCTAATCAATGTTAATTAATTTATAGAATGCCTTGAACATTGTATTGTATACTACTTTTATTCAAATGAAAATTTTCTATTCATTCTCAATTGTACTTCCAATAAAATACGTCGTTATCAAAATATATTAAATTACAAAAGGTTATGGGCGACCAAAGAAAGGAAATTCCTCATGGAATAGTTCAATTTAATGAAACAAACTACGAAAACTGGAGTTTTCGTGTAAGAATGTATTTGGATGCTGTTAACGTTTTGGAAGTAATTGAATCGACTTTGGAAAGCACCGCTACTAATGACGAGAAAATTAAGTATCAAGAAAAGGATAAGAAAGCAAAATGCATTATAGTAAGCTGCATTTCTGCAATGCAAATGTGGAATGCCTTGAAGAATGTATTTACGGTGAGATCATCCACAAATCAAACAATACTGAGGAAGCAGTTAGCAAAATTAAAGTTAACGGAGGATACAAAGATGATGGACCATTTCATGGAGTTCGATAGTCTTGTGCGGCAGTTGAAGTCAGCTGGAGCTAAATTAGATGAATGTGACCTGGTGTCGCAACTCTTTGTAAGTCTTCCTGAAAGCTATGACCCTTTAATAACAGCTTTGGAAAATATGAAAGAAGACGACTTAACATTGTCAGTAGTAAAGCAGCGTCTACTAGCGGAAGAGAAAAAACGAAATGATCGAAATGGGGACAACGATAGTGAAAAACCAGGTGCTGTTTTTGTGGCTCGAAAGAGTAATAGAATCAAATTTAATGGAAAATGTCATAATTGCGGAAAAATGGGGCATATGAAAGCTAACTGTCGTTTTAAGAAGGAAGCAAATTTCATTAATAACAATCAAAAAACCAACGTTGTTACTTCAGATGGCCAAAGCGAAGACGAATTAGTATGTTTTATGGTGAATGCACATGGCAGTGAGTCGAACAAGATGAACTTTATTTTGGATTCAGGATCGAGTGACCATATTGCAAATGATCGAAGCTTGTTCTATAAACTGACGAAAATGAAAGCGCCTTTAACAATTAGCATCGCCAAAAATGGAGAATTATTGACTGCAAATGAAATGGGCGACATACATGGATATACCTTCAACGGCCAACATATACTTCTTAAGAATGTTCTTTATGTACCAAACTTGAGGGAAAATTTATTATCAGTCAGCAAAATAACTAAATCGGGCTTAGAGATTGTTTTCAAAAACAATACAGCTGTTATTTTGAACAAAGGTAGAGATTTAGTCATAGCTGAGCCAAAAGGTAACATTTTTGAAGTTAAATTTATTAAATGTATAAACTGTTCTTTATTGTGTTCTCTTGATGATGGAAAGCTTTGGCATTGTAGATTAGGTCATGTTAATCAGAAAAGCCTTGAGTCAATGCATCGAATTGAAATGGTTACAGGTATGGGAAATGTGAAATCTTTTGGTATGTGTGACACATGTTTGAAGGGTAAGCAGAGTAGAGAACCCTTCAAAGGTGTCCACTTCCGCAGCACTCGTGTCTTGGAAAGAATTCATAGTGAACACACGATGGTTACAGATATATTGTTTCGTTCGTCGACGATTTTACACATTTTGCTGTGATTTATTTGATTAAAAGCAAACATGAAGTGTTTGAAAAATTTAAACAATATGAGGCTTTTGCAGCAGCTAAGTTTTCCACGAAGATATCCATTTTGCGTTGCGATCAGGGTACCGAATATCGTTCAAATGATCAAATACAGTACTATAAAATTAAAGGAATACAACTTGAAGAAACCATAGCGTATACACCGCAGCAAAACGGAGTAGCTGAACGGTTTAACAGAACGTTGATTGAAAAAGTTCGGACGATGTTGATTGGGTCAAATGCCCCAAAGGAAATGTGGGGAGAAGCAGCTTTATCTGCTGTATATTTGCTTAACCGAAGTGAAACTAGAAGCCTTGATGGAGAAAAAACTCCAGCGGAGCTGTGGTATGGAAATAAACCAGATATCAAGAAGGTACGAATTTTCGGCTGCAAAGCATATGTTTGGATACCGGACCAAAAGAGAAAGAAGTTAGATCCAAAAAGCATAGAAGGAATAATGGTAGGTTACACAAACAATGGTTATAGAATCTGGAATGTTGAAACTAGAAAAATAATTACAGCCCGTGATGTTAAGTTTAATGAAGAATTATTTCCTTTTCAAAATACTGTTGTCAAAAATCAGTATTATATGGTTCCAATATGCAGCAATGAGCAAGAGAGGGATGAAGAGAATGTCATAACTGCAAATTTGGACAGTTCAAAAAAGGATGAAAGTGGCGAAAAAAATAATGAAAGGAATGTTATATCTGTAAACTTGGATGATTCTCAAGAAGATGAAAGTGGCGAAACAAATATAAATGTGGACTGCAGTTTCCAGAAAGATGCAGACGGTGACACCCAAAATAGTAGCAATGTGCAAGACACAATATCAGAAAATGATAGTCAGAGTATATTGAATGCACAGCACGACGAATCTACGTTAAGAAGAAGTTCCCGGGGTCTTATACCAAAGGTTTTTAAAGATTACTTCACATCCTACAATGCAGATATTAGTGATAATATAGACGGCGAACATCCAGATACATACGCAGATATTTTAAAGAGGCAAGACAAGAATGAATGGTTGAAGGCAATAGACGATGAAGTTAAATCTATGGAATACAACAATGTTTGGTCTATAGTCGAAAGGCCTACAAATGTAAAACCTCTAAAGTCAAAGTGGGTATTCCAAATAAATAGAGACGAAAATGGACGTGTCTCAAGGTATAAAGCGAGGTTAGTAGCAAAAGGGTTTTTACAAAAATATGGTATAGATTATGAAGAAACATTTGCACCTGTGGCTAAACTTACAACAATAAGAATACTTTTAGCAGTTGGAGTTCAATGCGGATACCATTTCCATCAAATGGATGTAAAAACTGCATTTCTTCATGGAGATTTAAAAGAACAAATATTCATGGAAGCGCCTGAAGGAATTTCTCTTAATGACAATGAAATTTTTCAACTTAATAAGTCTTTATACGGTTTAAAACAAAGTCCTCGTTGTTGGAATGAAAAAATTAATATGTTTCTATTAAAGATTGGATTCGTTCTATCAAATCATGATTACTGTCTGTATGTCAAAAATCACAATTCGAGTGTAGTATATTTACTCCTATATGTCGATGATCTTTTGATTGCAAGTCCCAACAGGAATGAAATTGAATTCTTGAAAAATGAATTATCCAAAAATTTTAGTATGTCAGATAGTGGGGACCTCACATATTTTTTGGGTATTAAAGTAGACTATAGTCAAAAGGATGGAGTTATGAAACTGTCACAGGAAACCAATATTACTAGAATTTTGGAAAAATTTGAAATGATTGAATGTAAACCTGCTGTAACACCCTTGGAAAAACTGGTGCAAATACCGAAATCAGAAAAAACAAACAAACCGTACAGGCAGCTATTAGGAAGTCTTATGTATGTAATGTTATGTACACGTCCTGATATTTGCTTCCATATTGGCTATATGGCTCGTTCACAAGAAAATCCAACAGAAATTCATTGGAAAATGTTGAAGAGAATTTTAAGATATTTAAAGGGCACGAAACATTTGAAATTGATGATAAAACGAGAAGAAGGCCGTGAACCATTGATTGGATACTCAGACGCGGACTGGGCTTCCGATGTATGCGACAGAAAATCAGTGAGCGGATTTGCATTTCAGATTTTTGGAAATACGATTTCGTGGTCAAGCAAAAAACAAGCTACAGTGGCGACATCCTCTTCAGAAGCTGAATATATAGCATTAAGTGCGGCTACCTCAGAAGCCATATGGATAAAAGGTGTTCTTGAAGATATGTATATTGTTGACCATGTATACTCTGTACCTTTATATGAAGACAATCAGGGGTGTATATTCATGTCAAAAAACACGGAATGCAAAAGATCTAAACATATCGATATCAAACATCATTTCATTAGAGATCATTTGGCTCAAGGAAATATTGAAGTTAGATATGTTAAAACTTGTGATCAAATTGCTGATATTTGTACCAAAGCATTAGGAAATGTAAATTTTCAAATATTCAGAAGTAAATTAAATTTAATAGAGTGAGAGAGGGTATTGAAACACTTTGGAATATAACACTCTAATCAATGTTAATTAATTTATAGAATGCCTTGAACATTGTATTGTATACTACTTTTATTCAAATGAAAATTTTCTATTCATTCTCAATTGTACTTCCAATAAAATACGTCGTTATCAAAATATATTAAATTACAAAATATAACCATGGCAACCCTACCAAAAACCTTTTTTTTTGTGGGGGGTAAGGGCGCTGGAGCATCACAAGGCTAAAATGAATGACTACTACAAGTGTTTGCTACTATGGAAGTGAAAGGACATCAATAACTTTAAATTTAGCCATAGAGCCACATGCCTTGCATCCCTTCTACCTTTAACCACACCACATGCAGGAGAAGGAACAAGCCGCATTGATGGCGGCTGTCGGCGCGATGCTGGCGGCATTCAGCCATCACATGGCCGACACTGCAATGCATTTCAAGTGATACACTTAGAAAGCATCACTCAACTGTCAGCTTTTAATTTTTTCTACTTCAAGTCTGGTGTGTTTGTGTGTGAGAGTTTGAGTAAAGTCTGTCCTTATTTCTAAGCCCCTCTCCATCAAGTTATTCCCTGTTTTCCCACTCTTTATACAACTTAAATTTTTTTTCCTAAGTTTAATTTTGTGTTATTTTTTCAAAGTCGTGTGTCATTTCAGCGCTACTTGCGGCCGCCACTACATCATCACCAACAAGCATGTTGTTGTTGTCTTCGCTGTAGCAGTCGTTGTCGTCAACATCATTGCCTTCACCAAATCGTAGTCAAGTGCAAGAGCAAGCATAGTTAGAGTTAGTGCCTCCAAACACCAAAACAGTGTGAGAGAGATGGCACGCAGGAAAAAGTTGATCCATTGTTATGGCATCGGACACCAAACGACCGACGGAGTAGATACTGATACTGCAAATACAATGAAGGTAAAGTGAAGAAGTTTTCTTGTCACTCTGTGACTAGTTTAACAAAGGATGTATCAGTCTGTGGTGTTTTATTTAAAGAAAAGACGCTGCAGCTAGGGGCAATTATATAGCGGAAGCAAACGAATTGAGAATGATAATCGACATAATAACAAAACGAATGATATTTGGCAAATAAAAACATGTAAATGCGTGCAAAGTTCCGTCGGGCCGGAAGAATCCATGGGAACCCACCACCATGGATTCTTCCAAAAAATGGGAGCTTTATAGACCGACAAAGACCGTACTTGGCACATTTGTTGTGCCGTCGACAGACAGACGGACTGGCATTCCTAATTCTGATTCATGTTTCGAAAGTGCAAATTTATTGCAGAAGCAAATTTTTGGGGAAGCGAAGTCTCCGCAGCGGCAAAGTCTCCAATCATCCCATATTCATTTTTATACCCTACACCACTACTGTGATACAGGGTATTATAACTTAGTGAATTAGTTTGTAACACCCAAAAGGATGAGAGAGAGAGAGAGAGAGAGATCCATTGATAAGTATACCGATCGACTCAGAATAACTTTCTGATTCGATTAAGCTATGTCCGTCTGTCTGTCCGTCTGTCCGCCCGTCTGTCTGTCCATGTAAATTTGTGTACAAACTACAGGGCGCAATTTTCATCCGATCGTCTTCAAATTTGGTATGGGTATGTTTTTCGGCCTAGAGACGAAGCCTATCGGAAATTGGAAAAAATCGGTTCAGATTTGGATATAGCTCCCATATATATGTTCATCCGATTTGCAGTAATAATGCAATAAAATGGTCATTTCTTAACCGATTCTCTCGACTCTCACTATTACTGGTAAATTTCATAGAAATCGGTTCAGATTTAGATGTAGCTCCCATATATATGTTCGTCCGATTTCCAGTAATAGTGCAATAAAATGGTCATTTGTTGTCCAATTCTCTTGAAATTTGGTAGGAATAATTTTCTTATGACTCTCGATATTACCGGCAAATTTCATAGAAATCGGTTCATATTTAGATATAGCTTCCATATATATGTTCGTCCGATTTGCAGTAATAATGCAATAAAATGGTCATTTGTTAACCGATTCTCTCGAAATTTGGCAGGAACGATTTTCTTACGACTCTCGATGTTACCGATAAATTTCATAGAAATCCGTTCAGATTTGGATATACCTCCCATATATATGTTCGTCCGATTTCCAGTAATAATGCAATAAAATGGTCATTTGTTAACCGATTCTCTCGAAATTTAAGAGGAATGACTCTCCTATGACTCTCAATTGTATTGGAGAATTTCATAGAAATTGGATCAGATTTGGATATAGCTCCCATATATATGTTCATCCAATTGGCAGCAATAATGCAATAAAATAGTCATTTGTTATTCGATTCTCTTGAAATTTGGCAGGAAGGATCTTCTTATGACTCTCAATATTACTGGTGAATTTCATAGAAATCGGTTCAGATTTGGATATAGCTCCCATATATATGTTCGTCCGATTTCCAGTAATAATGCAATAAAATGGTCATTTGTTAACCGATTCTGTCGAAATTTGGCAGGAAGGATTTTCTTATAACTCTCAATATTACTGGTAAATTTCATAGAAATCGGTTCAGATTTGGATATAGCTCCCATATATATGTTCGTCCGATTTCCAGTAATACAGCAATAAAATGGTCATTTGCTCACCGATTCTCTCGAAATTCAGCGGGAAGGATTTTCTTATAACTCTCAATATTACTGGTAAATTTCATGAAAATCGGTTCAGATTTAGATATATCTCTCATACATATATATCGCCCGATTTTTACTTCTGGAGCCACTACAAGCGCATTTATTGATCAATCTTCCCAAAACTTCGTACAACGCTTTCTTCGTCGACTGTGACAGTATCTGAGAAGGTTGGTCGAAATCGGTTTAGATTTAGATATAGCTCCCATATATATGTTCGTCCGATTTGCAGTAATAATGCAATAAAATGGTTATTTGTGAACCGATTCTCTCGAAAATTAGCAGGAAGAATTTTTTCATGACTCTCTCTATTACTGGTAAATTTCATAGAAATCGGTTCAGATTTAGATGTAGCTCCCATATATATGTTCGTCCGATTTGCAGAAATAATGCAATAAAATGGTCATTTGTTAACCGATTCTCTCGAAATTTGGCAGGAGGGATTTTCTCAATATAACTGGTAAATTTCATAGAAATCGGTCTAGATTTGGATATAGCTCCCATATATATGTTCGTCCGATTTGCAGTAATACAGCAATAAAATGGTCATTTGCTCACCGATTCTCTCGAAATTCAGCAGGAAGGATTTTCTTATGACTCTCAATATTACTGGTAAATTTCATGGAAATCGGTTCAGGTTTAGATATATCTCTCATACATATATATCGCCCGATTTTTACTTCTCGAGCCACTGCAAGCGCATTTATTGATCAATCTTCCCAAAACTTCGTACAACGCTTTCTTCGTCGACTGTGACAGTATCTGATAAGGTTGGTCGAAATCGGTTCAGATTTAGGTATAGCTCTCATATATATGTTTGTCCGATTTGCAGTAATGCTGTAATAAAATGGTCTTTTCTTAACCGATTCTCTCGAAATTTGGCTGGAAGAATTTTCTTATGACTCCCGACTCTACCGTTGAATTTCATAGAAATCGGTTCAGATTTGGATATAGCTCCCATGTATATATTCGTTCTATTTGCAGTAATAAAGCAATAAAATGGTCATTTGTTAACCGATTATCTTGAAATTTGTTAAGAACGATTTTCTCTTGACTCTCAACGTTACTGATGAAGTTCATGGTTCAGATTTTAGGCAATTTGCATTAATGTTGTCATTTGTCAACCGTAGTTATTACAGTTTGAACATATTTGCTCGCTTAGGTCCATCAAAGTTGGTTCAGAATTGGATATAGCTCCCACATTGTACTTATAGGGTTGGTGTAGGGTATTATACAGTCGGCACCCCCCGTCTTTTGCCCTTCCTTACTGGTTAATCCTATATTCCTGGTCCATCCGTCCGTCCGTCTGTCTAAATCTCCATAGCATTCCACGAATAAATCAATCCACATAGAAAACTCACCAAAACACTTCCTATTGATATACAGGGTGGCTGATGAAAGCCGCTACCAAAAAAAAATGTAATAACTTTTTTTCTATTTAATAATAATAATTTAATAATTAATTTAATTAATTAATTAATTAATTTAATTAATAATAATTTAATAATTAATTTAATAATTTAATTTAACATGAATAAAAGAAAAATGTATTCCATACACCGAAAAAAAAATGTAGCAATATTCATCATTGTAGCAATATTCATCAGCCACCCTGTATATCATTAACCATGATGATCTGGAGTTAAGTTTCGATTTAACCAAATTCAGCGTTTTTCTACCTTTTTTTTAAAAAATTTGCTATTTACAAATTCTCAACTGTCACCAAACTCTGCATTGCTTGCTTTTTCACCATCGTCATATTAAAGTTTTTATCAGAAATATATGACACAAAAAAAAAGATTATTCTGTTGAAGAGCTGGCTGTCGAACAAAAGGATAAAGGCGACCAAGTAAGGGCCACAATTTAAATGTCCTAAAGTGAATTGTGAATGGGACATCAGAAAAGACAAACTCAGACAAGCTGAGATGCGATGCGGTGCGATGTGATGCGATGTGATGCGACAAGTACTTGCTGTGGCCTGGAGTACACTTCGTCTCAGCCATTCATTCAAGTCCAATGATAGTGACAAAATTGCCAATTAGTCACCTGTCAAAGAGTGGCGGCCAGGATAGTCCTTCTCTCTCTATCCCAGCACACACAAAATTTGAATGGATGTTGGAAAGTGTTTTTTGTGAAGAGAAAACATCAAAGGACCAGGACCAACGAGACAATAAAGAATTGACTTGGCTTTAGTTAAAGCAATACCATGAAAATATAATTTTTAACAGTTTTGTTAGGAAAAAATTTAACAAATAAATCCCTCCCAAAAAATGAATGTAGAAAATTTTGTTTACACAACTGAAAAGTTATTAAAAGTCAACAAACAAAAGGCTTGACTGAAAATACACGGTCATTGACATCTGCTGTTTTTTTTTCTCGAAATGCTGGAACAAAGTCTGACGATATGCTTTACAAATGTGATGCTACCAATCCCCCAGGGAGAGAGAGAGAGAGCGAAGAGATTGTAACAAAAAGTAGCAAATGTTGCTAAACCATATCATTTCATTTTCCAGTGTCTGGCTTGAGGTTTTTTTTAGTTTTTCCCTGCCCAACCATATGCAGAGGTTGGTTTTTTAGATTAAAATGCAACCGCAGGTTAAGCTTAGGAGTCAAAAAAAAAAAAAACAAAAAGAGGCTTAAAAGGGGATTGTTTTTTTTTCTATTGATTGCAGTATAATGCAATTTTTTTTAATTTTTTTCTCCTAATTTACAAGCATACTAGCAATTATTTTAAAAAACCCTGGGGAAATTACTTTTTCTACAAAATTTTAATTAGGAAAATGCTTTTAGTTATTTTACGTTACTCGACATTCAAGCTGAATCAGCTCCACAAAGTGTCCTTTTTAAAAATAAAGGTGGCATATGCGGAGGCTGTCCCAAAAGTAGCCCACCTGACATATATTGTTTGCCCAAAAAGTAATTGCGGATTTTTTAAAAGAAAGTAAATGCATTTTTAATAAAACTTAGAATGAACTTTAATCAAATATACTTTTTTTACACTTTTTTTCTAAAGCAAGCTAAAAGTAACAGCTGATAACTGACAGAAGAAAGAATGCAATTACAGAGTCACAAGCTGTGAAAAAATTTGTCAACGCCGACTATATGAAAAATCCGCAATTACTTTTTGGGCAACCCAAAAGATGGCGGTAGTACTATGAAAATACATACTTTCGTGAAAAGTGAAAGCCATCGTTTTCAATTTCAAGCTGCCAGGGTTTAAAGGTTTTTTAATTGGATCACCCAAAAGTAAACGATATCAGTTAATTTGTGAATATGGAACAAATTTATCGCCGATATACGTACTACACTTTAATTTTAAAAACCCAGCTGGATTCTATTTTGGGAGAGTCTCGGCCTTCATATCATATTGGATGGCTGAGTTTAAACGGGACCGTATGAGATGACATGCCCAACGCCGTAGTGGTCTACATGTTGAAGTGTCCATGCCAGAAATGGTTTAAAAAAAAAATTATGTTGGATGACCGTCCCACAGTGCGAAAAAATCAAAAACAAGTAAAAAGGCGTTAAGTTCGGCCGGGCCGAACTTTGGATACCCACCACCTCGGATATATACGTAAGCCACCTTTCATTCCGAATCTCGACCGATCTGGACCAAATTTACGAAGGAATTCGAAGGGCTTTACACAACTCACTGTCCCAAATTTCAGCAAAATGGGATAATAAATGTGGCTTTTATGAGCCTAAGACCCTAAACCGGAGGATCGGTCTATATGGCAGCTATATCCAAATCTGGATCGATCTGGGCCAAATTGACGAAGAATGTCAAAGGGTCTAACACAATAACCTGTCCCAAATATCAGCAAAATTGCATAATAAATGTGGCTTTTATGGGTCTAAGACACTAAACCGGAGGATCGGCCTATATGGCAGCTATATCCAAATCTGAACCTATCTGGGCCAAATTGACGAAGGATGTGGAAGGATCTAACACATCTCACTGTCCCAAATTTCAGCAAAATCGGATAATAAATGTGGCTTTTATGGGCCTAAGACCCTAAATCGGAGGATCGGTCTATATGGCAGCAATATCCAAATCTGAACCGATCTGAGCCAAATTGACGAAGGATGTGGAAGGGTCTAACACATCTCACTGTCCCAAATTTCAGCAAAATCGGATAATAAATGTGTCTTTTATGGGCCTAAGACACTAAACCGGAGGATCGGTCTATATGGCAGCAATATCCAAATCTGAACCGATCTGAGCCAAATTGACGAAGGATGTGGAAGGGTCTAACACAACTCACTGTCCCAATTTTCAGCAAATCGGATAATAAATGTGGGTTTTATGGGCCTAAGACCCTAAATCGGCGGATCGGTCTATATGGAGGCTATATCAAGATATGGTCCGATTTAGCCCATCTTCGAACTTAACCTGCTTATAGACAAAAAAAAGAATCTGTGCAAAGTTTCAGCTCAATATCTCCATTTTTGAAGACTGTAGAGTGATTTCAACAGACAGACGGACATGTCTAGATGGTCTTAGATTTTTACGCTGATCAAGAATACATATAGTTTATAGGGTCGGAAATAGATATTTCGATGTTGTGCAAACGGAATGACAAAATGAATATACCCCCCTCCTTCGGTGGTGGGTATAACAAGTAAAAGCGTGCTAGGTTAGGTAAGGTTAGGTCGAAAAGAGGGTGCAGATATTAATCGGTATGGATATACACCTAAGCCAGTAATCGTCTTGTTGTGCGCTCTCAAAACTTGAAAGTAACCTCTAAAAAGAAAATTTTAAGTCAACACGTAGTCCTATGTGTCCCATTATGATACCAATAGCTATACTGACCTCATTTTTGCTTCCTTTCAGTAACAGTGTCGACTTTTCACAATCTGGATCCCCCCATAGGATTTTCGCCGTCCTACCGACCGTTTCGCTGTTCCACAATGTTGTCGCCCACTCCCTTTACTCGGTCTGCGTCGACCCGAAAGGCTTTGGGGTAACCAAGTTTATTGACGGCAGTCCTCTGGCCTTCACCGCCAAATCGTCTGCCCTTTCATTTCCCCTTACTCCGTTATGGCCCGGCACCCAAACGATGCGAATTTTGCCATCCTCAGAGAAGGCGTTAATCTCCTTCTTACACTGCAAGACTGTGCGTGACCTTACCGTCCTGGTTGTTATTGCCCTTATGGCAACTTTACTGTTGCTAAAGATGTTCACACTCGACGTATTCACGTTAGCCACACACCACTTCACGCATTCCGTGATCGCCAGGATCTCCGCCTGCAGGACGGTATTATGGTCAGACAGTCTAAAACAGACCTCAGTCCCTGAGTTCTCAATGTAAACCCCCAGGCCCATTCTGTCCTCTAACTTTGATCCATCCGTATAACATGATCTTCCAGATGGCAATACTAAGGTTCCGTCAATCCAAGACTCTGCCCCTGACAGCAGTGCCCCGCACTCGACTTCAAGGTTCATCTCAGGTATCCGATCGGAAACCTCTTCCCTTCCTTCCAGGTTTCTTATTGTCGCCTCGATTATACTGCGATGCTATGAGCTGCTCCCATCCTTAATTCATTCTCCCATCGCCTTAAGTCGCATAGCCTCAGTGGCTGCCTCACACTTATTTAATTTGTATGTCAATGGGTCGGATATCTAGAATAGTCTCCAGTGCCCTAGTGGGCGTGGTCCTCATCGCTCCGCCTACGCCAAGACAACATGTTCTCTGAACCCGTTGTATGGTCTTTATGTTGCACTTTTTCGACATAGCAGTCCACCAAATTACTGAGGCGTAAGTAGGTATTGGCCTTATCACGCTCCTGTAGAGCCAGTGGACTATCCTCGGATTCAGGCCCCCATTTCGAGCCTACGGCCGGTCTATATAGTTCCCAACATCTGTGAGCCTTCTCAGTACGCTACTGAATGTGATACTTCCAATTCAGTTTAGATATCGAAATCGTCTTATTGAGGAAACGTGGTGCCTTAAATTTGCCCACCTTCGTCTTCCTCGTGAACAGACATATTTCAGTCTTCTCTGGGTTAACATTGAGACCTCTGGGTCTAGCCCAGTCATATGCCATATGCAAGACCCTTTTGGCCCGTCTGCATAGCTCGTTCGGATCCTTACCTCTTAGAAGTATTATAACATCGGGTTCAAATCCCTCCTCAGTCAGCATCCGTAATAGGTCATTTATGGTGGTCACCCATAGGAGTGGCGAGTTTAAGCGGCATTCACCATATCTGTATGATTTTTCTAGACAAAAACATAGGACAAACTAAGTAGGAGTTTTCCAAGCACCAACAACGGAGACAGTTTGAAAATCGGACCTCAAATGCGCCTTTCGCCCTTTAACAAACATATTGTAGTTCCTCTGCTTTTAATATCTTTGGCTTAAAGCATGGGACTATGGTGCGTATGAATAACAGTTTGAGCACAGGGATAAAGTATACGCAGTGTGGTACGTTGAATAAATTACGCTGCGGAATACAAAAAAGAACAAATAAGGAACAGCCAAAGTTGGACGGCGCCGTCTTTATAATATTGGGTTGCCCAAAAAGTAATTGCGGATTTTTTAAAAGAAAGTAAATGCATTTTTAATAAAACTTAGAATGAACTTTAATCAAATATACTTTTTTTACACTTTTTTCTAAAGCAAGCTAAAAGTAACAGCTGATAAGTGACAGAAGAAAGAATGCAATTACAGGGTCACAAGCTGTGAAAAAATTTGTTAATGCCGACTATATGAAAAATACGCAATTACTTTTTGGGCAACCTAATACCTCCCTGTGACGTGCCCTAATATTTATGTCATGCCACACACAATTTATCCACCTGTTCCTTAGCATATGGTTTATCCAATCTCTAAGGACCGGGGCCACCCGTTACTGTTCTAAGGATTAGGTCAGTGTGTCGGTCCGCACATTTTTAAACGCCCCCCCCGATGTCAATGCATACCGCCAGTGTGTATGTTTTGGTATCGAACGATTCTTCTATTTTATGCACAACCTCGTGCAGAGCAGTCTCCACCGACCTTCTCTTGACATAGGTATGCCTTTTTTTATTTGAGCAGTTCGCTGGTTGTCGTACTCTTTATCATGGTGTCTACAATACGTTCCATGGTTTTGAGTAGAAAGGACAAGCCTTACGTTCTTTCTACTCCTTGGGTCTGTAGGCCTTTGGTGTCGCATAACTTGCCTTGCCGGGCTTGGGTATAAACACCACCCTTGCCTCCTGCTTTTTTGATATCGGGAAGAGGGCGGACCCTCCCCTTTAACCCCAAAAACACCACCCAAAATCAAAAGTGGACCGATCGGGACAATGGGTATCATAAGAAAGGTATTGGAAAATAGAATACGAAAAAGGTATTAAAATTCGGAACTAAGTACCCATCGGGTCGCACCAACCCTAAAATTCCCCCAAAACAGACATATTGGACCTTCATCTCAATATGGGCCTCAAATGACAGGTATTTGGGAGTAGATTACGAATCTGGCATACAAAATCATATCAAAGTATAGGGGGTCAACCTACCCCCAAAAACGCCTGAAATGGGCATATGACCCATCATGACTACATGGGAATGGGCTTGCGTGTTTGTTCCGTAGAATCAAAAACGGCTGAACCGATTTTCCTCAAATTTTCACAGATTGTGTAAGTTTGTCTTGAAAGAAACATAGGCTATATAATTTTAAGATATCGAATGGAGATTTGTCATTTTGAGCGCCTGCAAACTTTATTGAAAGGTTGATTGCAATCCTCACATTCGGCCTCACATATTCTTAGCTATAGCTGATTTATCCAAATGATTTTCTTTAACTTGTAGGATCAAAAATATCTATGCATTTAGAATTTTTAGAATTTGCTTTGTGATAATTTTCTCAATAAATCTTTACCTTTTGCCTAAATATTGAGCAGTTTCATGCCTTCATATCCCATGTGTGCCAAACAAACCCCCAAAGCACTCAATTCTTTAAAGTATTCTTCATTCAAAGGATTTTGGGTAAAGGATGATAATTCATGCAAATGGATTGGAACTATTAATGAATCTCTGTATGGCTTAAGAACAACGATAGCTTAGTTGTATTGAAAATTTTCCCTGAAACAGGCGTTTAAGTATTTCAATAACCATTAATAAATGCCTTATAGCACTGAAAGAATTTTAGTTTTCTCAATAAATGCAACACAAAGTATAAATGCCAAGCTTACTGCTTAAGAGTTATATAGCGAAATGTAATCATAACTTAACCGATTTAATGATGTACATTGCCAATTAGCCATTAGAAGGCAGTTTGATGATTTATTAAATGGACAAATACAAATTTGAAAAGCATTGACAAATAGCAAACAATCTCTAGTAAGCCAATTGAAATCTGTATAAGACTAATTTATCATTAATTTTCATGACTATGGGGGATGGTTGTCATAACCTAAGTTGATATGTGGGTCCGTCACAATCATGCAAATTTATTTCACCTTCACCCTATCTACAAGGAAACGTAGGCGTGTGTCTTTTCAATAAAAAAAAAAATGTTCCCCATAATATAAATTTAAAGATGTATATAAAATTTTATGAATTTGTTGCATCCTTTATGACATTCTCCATTGTACACAAAACGTGGGGTATTTGCTTTACTATGTTGTCATAATAGTCCCAAGAGAACCCCTCAGTATAACTCAAACTACTCACACGGTCATCAATGATAGTTTTGAGAAAACATCTTAGAGGACATGTAAGCCGCAGCCACAGCAACAGCTGTGCCAACAAAGAGCCATTGTTTGTGAATAAGAAAAACACACAAACACGCCCACACACACACACACACAACTACTTGAGAACCTACAATGGGCTATGAATGGCAACGATCGATATGAATGACCAGACCATCATCAATTTGGCAGCCCCTCTTTAAAGCAATACTCAATACCCACCATAGGCGTGAGAGGAGAGTATTAGAATAACAACTATACTACAGCAACAACTATAGTATAAATACTTTTGATAAGTGTTTGCACAACGGAAAAGAAAAAAAAAACACACACACTCGACAACAACAAAGCTGACTGGACTGAACTGAACTGAATGAGAAAGCAAAGAATATAAAAAAAAGGCTAGACCCTGCAATTCCCCAAAGTGTGGCAATGAGCAAGAAACACACAAAACAACAAAAACATACTTGTTGTCCACTAGAAAGAAAAAAGAAACCCCACACTCCCTATTTCTCTTTGACGTCTCCCCTCTTCACCATAGAAGTGGACAGGCAAATAACTTTGTTTACTTTAAACAACATTTAAGTAGCCTAAACTCTTCTTCTCTCACCATCTACTCTCTCTCACTCTCTCTCTCTCTCTCTCTCACTCATACAACTCATACAGTTGTGTTATGTCTTTGTCGTGCTAAAAATGTCTGCAGCTTAGATTGTTGTTAGCGTTGTTGTTATTCTTGTCGTTGGCGTTCTTGCTGTTGCAGTTGTAGTTGTTGTTGTTGAATTCTCAACAACTTTAATTATATCCCTGGAAAATGACAATGCAAACAAACTTCTCTGCATAAACAAAGCAACCACCCAAAGTAGTTTTAACATAATTATGTTGAAGAGTAACAAAAAAACAAGAGAATGGAAAAAATATTATTATGAGCTTAAGTGGCCAAGAAAAATTAAGCAAAGAAAACAAAAAAAACAACAACAACAACAATAGGTGTATTTTGAGATTAGAGTGACTAGAAATTAAATAACGGGATTAAATTGATATAAAGAGAGAGGAACACTGGTGTTCAGCATTAAAATTACTTTGTGTGTAAAATTCGATTAAAATGTATTTTGAGGGCTTAGACAAAGGTTTTGTGCAATAACTGCTATGAGAATTTTTATACCCACCATCGAAGGATGGGGGTATACTCATTTTGTATCCATTTCCGACCCTATAAAGTATATACATATATTCTTGATCAGCGCAAACGATAAAGACGATAAAGCCATGTCCGCCCGTCTGTCTAATGAAATCATGCTGCAGTCTTTGAAAATGGAGATATTGAGATGAAACTTTGCACAGATTCGTTTTTTGTCCACAAGCAGGTTAAGTTCGAAGATAGGCTAGATCGGATCCTCCACTATTACCCTAAAAACACCACCCAAAATCAAAAGTGGACCGATAAGAACAATATTGGTATCAAATGAAAAGTATGCGGGAGTAGATAACGAATCTGGCATACAAATTCATGTCGATGTACAGGGGTCACCCCACCCCGCACAAAAACGCCCAAAATGGGGACAGTAGCCAATCACTGATATATATGGGTCTCACTTTGTTTGTTCTGTATAGACTGAAAAATGGCAGAACCAATTTTCTCGAGATTTTCGCATATTGTGTAGGTTGGTCTGGAAGGAAACATAGGCTATATAATTTTTTGATATTGGGAGGGGGGCGGACCCTCACCCATACCCGAAAGTACTACCCCAAAATAAAAGTGGACCGATCGGGACAACATGAGTACGAATTTCATAATGAAAGTTGGGTCCAAATACCTGGGGGGCCGCCCCAGTCCCAAAACCCCTTAAAATAGGTTTAGTTGACGATCATGACAATATGGGACTCAAATGAAAGGTATTCGGGAGTAGATTGCAAATATGGTCAGGAAGTAGGAACAGGCTTTATAATTCATTGATAACGGAAGGGGGCGGACCCTCCACCGTTTCCTCAAAAACACCACCCATAACCGAAAGTGGTCCGATGGGCACAATAAGGGTATCAAATGAAAAGTATGCGAGAGTAGATAATCAATCTGGCATACAAATTCATGTCGAAGTACAGGGGGTCACCCCACCCCCACAAAAACGCCCAAAATGGGGACATTAGCCAATCACTGATATATGTGTCTCACTTTGCTTGTTCTGTATAAACTGAAAAACGGCAGAACCGATTTTCTCGAAATTTTCACAGATTGTGTAGGTTGGTCTGGAGGGAAACTTAGGCTATATAATTTTTTGATATCGAAAGGGGGACGGAGCCTCCCCCTTATGCCAAAACCACAACCCAAAATCAAAAGTGGACCGATAGGGACAATATAGGTATCAAATGAAAGGTATTGGAGAGTAGAATACGAATATAGTATCAAAATTTGAGTCGAAGTACACATCGGGCCGTCCCAACCCCAAAACTCCCCCAAACAGACATATTGGACGTTCATTTCAATATGGGGCTCAAATGAAAGGTATTAGGGAGTAGATTTCGAATCTGGCATACAAAATTAGATCGAACTATAGGGGGTCATGCCACCCCTTAAAAACGCCATTAGACTCATTATGACTATACGATACATGGCTGAACCGATTTTCTTAATACTTTCATAGATTGTGTACGTTTGTGTGGAAGGAAACAAAGGCTATATAATTTTTAGATATCTGGTGGAGGCGAACCCTCCCCTTTACCGCAAAAACGCCACCCATATCCGAAAAATGTCCGATGGGCGCCATAAGGGTATCAAGTGAAAGGTATTGGAGATCAGAAAACGAATATGGTATTAAAATTTGTACCCAGCGGGCCCCCCCCCCCCCAACCCAAAAACTCCTCTAAACAGATATATTCGAAGTTCATGTCAATATGGGACTCAAATGAAAGGTATTAGGGAGTAGATTACGAATATGACATTAAAATTTGCGTTAAAGTCTAGATGACGCTTTTCCTCCTAAAGATACGTCAAATGGGTTATTTGACCCATTATGCCAAGTCTAGGTGACGCTTTTCCTCCTAAAGATACGTCGAATGGGTGATTTGATCCATTATGACAATATGGGACTCAAATGAAAGGTATTTGAGAGTAGAAAACGAATTTAATATCCAATTTTGATGGTAAGTGTTTTGGGGTACCCCCTAAACCACCTAAGCTGAACTTCTTTTTCTTTGGGAATAAAGAACGAATTTCATACATAATTTCAGTGCATAGTGCCGGTGGCCGCCCCAGCCCCAAAACACACTCCAAACGGTTCATATTAACCGGCCATGGCAATATGGGGCTCAAATTAAAGGAATTTGGAAGTGCGGCACTAATTTGATATCCATATTTTGATATCCGAACGGCGGTCCGCAGTGCGACACCTCTTTGCGGAAAATTTTTTAAATGACCATGCATGGCATTATACCTCACAAATGTCGCCAACATTAAGAGGGGATAAACAGAGCTATTTTTGATGTTCTCGCCAGTATTCGAACGCGTTCAGCGTCATAGGCAACAATGGCACGAATTCGATATCCGCATTCAGGGCAAAGTGTCCCCACCCTAAAAAGACATTAGAGAGTTAAAGAAGGCGCAGCGGAGCGGGCCAGGTTCGGCTAGTAGCCCATAAAGACCGATCCGCATATTTAGGGTCTTAGGCTCATGAAAGCCACATTTATTATCCGATTTTGCCGAAGTTGTGTTAGGCCACTCGACAACTTTCTTTAATTTGGCAATGATCGGTCTAGATTTGGATATAGCTGCCATATAGACCGATCTCTCGATTTAAGGTTTTGGGTCCATAAAAGGCGCATTTATTGTCCGATGCCGCCGAAATTTGGGACAGTGAGTTGTGTTAGGTCCATTGATATTCTTTTTAAATTTAGACCAAATCGGTCCAGATTTGAATATAGTTGCCATATAGACCGATCTCTCGATTTAGGTTTTAGGGTCATAAAAGGCGCATTTATTGTCCGATTTCGACGAAATTAAGAACAGTGAGTTCTGTTAGGCTCTTTGGTATTCTTCCTAAATTTGGGCTAGATCGGTCCAGATTTGGATATAGCTGTCATATAGACCGATCTTTAGATTTAAGGTCTTGGGCCCATAAAATGCGCATTTATTGTTCGATTTCGCAGAAATTCGGAACAGTGAGTTGCGTTAGATTCTTCGACAACATTTTGCAGTTTGGCTAAGATCGGTCTAGATTTGGATCTAGCTGCCATGTAGACCGATCTCTCGATTTAAGGTCTTGGGTCCATAAAAGGCACATTTATTGTTCGATTTTGCCGACATTTGGGACAGTGTGTTGTCTTAGGCCCTTCGTCAGCCCTCTTCAATTTGGCCGAGATCAGTTCAGATTTTGATATAGCTGCCATATAAACCGATCTCTCGATTTAAGGTCTTGGCCCCCTAAATGGCACATTATAATCCGATTTCGCTGAAATTTTACACAGTAACTTATGTTAGGTTTTTTGACATCCGTGTCGTATATGGTTCAGATCGCTCTATATTTGGATATGGCTACCAAAAAGACCAATATTTGCTTCTACAAGATTGAACAATGGAAATTCTACCAAAAATGGTAATCACAAAATTGTTCACAACAGCTGCATTCATTTGATTGAAGTTTAAGGTGTGACATTTTAATTCTTAGCAAATTTCATGTTCTTAAAGACTATTAAAATCTTTTAACATAAATGCCCAAATTGGATAATTCATTAAAAAAAAAAAAAAAAACACTTTAAAATCTTTTTAAACAACACCCAAAACGTTTTTCATAATTCTCGTCTTAAAATGTCGTTGTACCTAACAATGCAATGAAGTCTATGCAAAACCATAATGCATATGAATATGACTTAATGTGCTTAT
>NC_081555.1:170543776-170548598 GCF_963082655.1 Stomoxys calcitrans | reverse complement strand
ATGAGGACTGCGCCCTCCAGCTGATCATGAAGTCAAGATCCAAGATCGGTTTATGTGATATCTATGTCAAAACACAGACCGATTTGAACCATACTTAAGGCAGTTGTTGGAAGTAATACCAAAACACCACGTGCAAAGTTTCAGTCAAATCGGACGAGAATTGCGCCCTCCAGCTGCTTAAGAAGTCAAGACCCAAGATCGGTTTATATGGCAGCTATATCAGATTATGTACCGATTTGCGCAATACTTAGCACAGTTATTGAAAGTCATGATATAAAACCTCATGCGCCCTCTAGAGGCTCAAGAAGTCAAGACCCACGATCGGTTTATATGGCAGCTATATCCAAATCTGAAGCGATCTAAGCCGCATTGAAAAAGGATGTTGACGAGCCTAATGCACCTCGCTATACAAACTTTCAACGTAATCGGACAATAAGTGGGCCTATTATGGGCCCAAGACCTTAAATCGAGAGATCTGTATATATGGCAGCTATATTAAAATCTGAACCGATCTGAGCTTTTTTAAACAAGGATGTTGAGGGGCGTAGCATAACTAATTGTCCCACATTTCAGCGCCTCTTATGGGCCCAAAACCTTAAATCGTGAGATCGGTCTATATGGCAGCTATATCAAAATCAGAACCGATCTGGGCCCTATTGAACAAGGATGTCGAAAGTTTTACACAAATTGTTATACCAAATTTCAGCAAAATCGGGCAATAAATGCTGCAATTATTGAGCCAAGACTTTAAATCGAGAAAGCGGTCTATGTGGCAGCTATATCCAAATCTTGACTGATCTAAGCCTTTTTGAACATGGATGTTAAGGGGCCTAACATAACTTTCTGTTCCAAATTTCGGCGAAATCGGGCGGTAAATGCGACTTTTATGGACCCAAAACCTTAAAACGAGAAATCGGTCTATATGGCAGCCATATTAAAATCTGAAACGATCTTAGCGGTACTGTACAGCGATATCGAGGAGCCTAAAACATATCGCTATACCAAATTTCAACGACATCAGACAATAAATGCGCCTTTTATGGGCCCAAAACTTTAAATCGAGAGATCGGTCTATATAGCAGCTATATCCAAATCTTGAGCGATCTAGGCCAAATTGCAGAAAAATTTCGAGGGGCTTAACCTTACTCGCTGTCCCAAATTTCGGCGAAATCGTACAATAAATGCGCCTTTTATGGGCCAAAAACCTTAAATCGAGTGATCATTCTATATGGCAGCTATATTCAAATCTGGACCCATCTGGGATAAAATGGAAGAAGTATGTCGAGCGGTTTAACAAAACTCACTGTCCCAAATTTCGGCGGCATCGGACAATAAATGCGCCTTTTTATGGGCCCAAAACTTTAAATCGAGAGGTCGGTCTCTATAGCAGCTATATTCAAATCTTGGCCCATCTGGGCCAAATTGAAGGAGTATGTCGAGCGATTTAATATAACTCACTGTCCCAAATTTCGGCGACATCGGACAATAAATGCACATTTTATGGGCCTTAATCGGCGGATCGGTCTATGTGGCAGCTATATCCAAATTTGAACCAATGTAGGCCAAATTGTCCCAAATTTCAGCAAAATCGGTTAATAAATGTGGCTTTTATGGGCCTAAGACCCTAAATCGGCGCATCGGTCTATATGGTGGCTATATCAAGATATAGTCCGATATAGCCCATCTTCGAACTTGACCTGCCTATGGACAAAAAAAAAAGAATCTGTGCAAAGTTTCAGCTCAATATCTCTATTTTTTCAAGACTGTAGCGTGATTTCAACAGACAGACGGACGGACGGACATGGCTACATCGTCTTAGAATTTTACAATGATCAAAAATAGTTACACATTATAGGGTCGGAAATGGATATTTCGATGTTTTGCAAACGGACTAAATGAGTATATACCCTCTTCCTTTGGTAGTGGGTATAAAAAAAACTGAAAACTCAGGTGGCGTATACGTTACGCGATTTTCGTTGTGGGCATAACTTATACGACCCAAAGAACTATGTGTGCACACTACCATAGGATAGGGGGTTTTTGCCCTAAAACAAAGAAGTAGCCATTTTCGGCCAAACAAAATTACCGTGCAGGCAATGCAATGTTTTTGGAGATAGCATATAAATGTGAAGCTACTGAGATTAAGCTCTTGGGGGACGGGCACGAACATTTTAGAAACTACGTTGCATGACTACTGTGGTGCAGAGTATTATAACTCAGTGCATCTTTTTACTACACCCAGAAGAAGGAGAGATAGAGCCATAATTTCTATGCTTATGAGTCTTGATTTAATTGCTAATATCCTACGAATAACCGAAAAAATTTTAAATTTTTGGTAATTTTTTTTTCAGTGTAACCAATTTGTTGTCAAAAGGTCGATTTTACCCGACTTTAGCCCGTCCTTATTTGTTTCCTTAAAATTTGGTTTTGTTATTGCTTTACAATGGTTTTAGCCCATTTGAGGAAGCTTAGACCTTGGTCTTAACTGATGACTCCATCGAGCAGAGTTAAGGTAGAACCGGTGGGGTTCTATTTCGACACACTCGATGTCAAAGTCCATGAGAGAATGTTTGGAATGTGTGCCTATTTAAATTCCTAGTGTACGATTGTATTTCGGGAAATAGCAACTGGGATGAGTATACCTGAAAGGGCTATTCAACGGTGAGCCAACCATTTGTCCAACTACTGAATATACGCGGTAGCTAAGACGCTGATATATCTGTGAAACTTGAAACGACAGCTGCTTGATAATTGTTTCATTGGCAGCTCATTGTTTACAAGCCACAAAAAGCTTTGAGCCCCTATAGCTCAGAGGGTTTTATGTCCGCCTTTGACGCTGAATGCCAATGTTCAAATCCTGATGAGAACATCAGAAAATTTGTTAGCGGTGCTTAGCAGTGCTAGTGCTGGCGCCACTTGTGAGCGAATAACCATAGGAAAGCCAGTAAAGAAGAGAGATACACCCATTGATAAGTATACCGATCGACTCAGAATCACTTTCTGATTCGATTTATTGGGTTGCCCAAAAAGTAATTGCGGACTTTTCATATAGTCGGCGTTGACAAATTTTTTCACAGCTTGTGACTCTGTTATTGCATTCTTTCTTCTGTCAGTTATCAGCTGTTACTTTTAGCTTGCTTTAAAAAAAAAGTGTAAAAAAAGTATATTTGATTAAAGTTCATTCTAAGTTTTATTACAAACGCATTTACTTTCTTTTAAAAAATCCGCAATTACTTTTTGGGCAACCCAATAGCTATGTCCCTCTGTCTGTCTGTCTGTCCGTCTGTCCATTATAATTTGTGTACAAACTACTGGTCGCAATTTTAATCCGATCGTGTTCAAATTTGGTATGGGCATGTTTTTTGGCCTACGAACGAAGCCTATTGAAATTGGAAAAAATCACTTCAGATTTGGATATAGCTCCCATATATATGTTCGTCCGATTTGCAGTAATAATGTAATGAAATGGTCATTTGTTAACCGATTCTCTGGAAATTCGGCAGGAGGGATTTTCTTAAGATCCCCGACATTGCAGGTGAATTTCATAGAAATCGGTTCAGATTTGGATATAGCTCCCATATATATGTTCGTCCGATTTGCTGTAATACTGCCATAAAATGGTCATTTGTTAACCGATTCTCCCGAAATTCGGCAGGAGGGATTTTCTTATGACTCCCGACATTGCAGGTGAATTTCATAGAAATCGGTTTAGATTTGGATATAGCTCCTATATATATGTTCGTCCGATTTGCAGTAATAATGTAATGAAATGGTCATTTGTTACCCGATTCTCTCGAAATTTGACAAGAAGAATTCTCTAATGACTCTCGACATTGCAGATGTATTTCATAGAAAACGGTTTAGATTTGGATATATCTCCCATATATATGTTCGTCCGATTTGCTGTAATACTGCAATAAAATGGTCATTTGTTACTCGATTTTCTCGAAATTTGGCATGAAGAATTCTCTAATGACTCTCGACATCACTGGTGATTTTCATGGAAATCGGTGCAGTATTAGTTATAGCTGCCATATATATGTTCGTCCGATTTGCAGTAATATTGCAATAAAATGGTCACTTGTTACCGGATTCTCTCGAAATTTGGCAAGAGGAATTTTCTAATGTCAATATCCATGGTGGTTGATACCCAAGATTCGGTACCGGCCGAACTTGAATTTTTTACTTTACCAATATTAACATTGTGTTAAAAAAAAATCTCCCCTTCCGATTTTATTCCAATTAAAAACATTTTTTTACCTCGTGTCGTTGTTCTCGGTATGATCCTTGCTTAGCCACCATAAAATAGTTTATTAAATCTAAACAAATATTTGTTTAAATGCAAAAATCTTTTGATAATAAAGTTTAAATGTCAAAAACCTAAAGCTTTTATTTGGCATAATCAACTCGAAAGTCTCTAAACATTGCAAACATTGTGAGATAACGATAAGCAAATATACAACAAAAAAATCGCATGATCAAAAGCAAAGCAACTTAACCCATTAACGTTTGGCCCTCGATTCGAACATGTAGACCCATAATCTGACGTACATATATATGGGAGCTATACCAAATTCTGAACCGATTTCAAGCAAACTTTTCAGATAATGTGGTAGTTGTCGAGGAAAGTGAGGCGCAAAATTTTGGCAAGATTTGCCAAATAATGCGCTTGCAGCGGCTCTTGGGGTGAAATTCTGGTGATTTACATTTATGACAGCTATATCTTAATCTAAGCCGATTTCTATGAAGTTCGCCAGTAATGTCGAGAGTCATAAGAAAATCCTTCCTGCCGAATTTCGAGAGAATCGGTTAACCAAAGACC
>NC_081555.1:170496276-170541276 GCF_963082655.1 Stomoxys calcitrans | reverse complement strand
CGGATATGCTAACTCCTGCGCTACGGTGGCCTGCATAAAGTATTTTATTTTGATTTCCAACAACTGTGCCAACAACTGGTCAAAATCAGTCCATATCCTTATAAAGCCGCCATATGAACTGATCTCTTGATTAGACTTTTTGGACTTCTAGAGGGCGCAATTCTTATCCCATATGGTTAAAATTTTGCATAAATCGCTTTGTTATGACTTCCAACAACTGTTCCAAGTATAGTCTTAATCGGTATATAACCTCATATAGCTGCCATATAAACCCATCTCCCAATTTGGCATTCTGAGCCTCTGTAGGGTGCAATTTGCCTGACATTTCCTCGATTTGCCTGAAAGTTTGGAGGTGGTGTTTCTCTATAACACCTAACACCCATGGCAAATACGGTTCATATGGGCCAATAGTCATTCAAAGAACTTGCCAAATGCCATCCGGGGTGGAGGGTACATAAGATTCGGCACGGCCGAACTTTGCACCCTTTTACTGGTTTAGTCTTCTATTTAGCTCATATTTTTGAATTATTGGCTCTTGGTAAGTTCATGATACTCAAATATGACATACAAATTTGGCTCTTAGTTCATTTAGCCTCATGACTGGCAAATATTACCGTAAACATAATTCTGCCTGAAAATACTCGTTACACATGCATAAACACATATCGACATTTTTCAATGGATTGTTTGTTATATCTTTACAATAAAAACAGAGCGAGGGCTGTGTAAAGCAAGAAAAGCAATTGAAACGAACGTTTTTACAAATGTTCGTTGGTAGTCGCATCCGATGATACAAAATAAGCAAAAATCAATGGGGATAAATCCATTTATAAATGAAAAACTGCCAAAAACCTACACAAAATAAAGCACGAAGACACATAAACCCATGGGCGTAGTAGTGGAAATGTTTATGGGGGAGTACTGGTAATGAAGAACTGGAGCTCTGACAAGTCAAATGGACATGTCGTAAGCGAATGGAAAATTTGGCCAAGAACATTCCATTAAGTAGGGCCCAGTATACAACTCAGACATCAATGAATGCTCTCTGATAAGTTTTAAGCCCAATGATAATGATCTACTTTTTACTGCAGAGTGCGAGCGGCCTGCAGTTGAGCGACATCGTTTAATAGAAAAGTTCTATAAAATTTAATATCTCAGTAAGGGGATAACCATGCAGATTACAAATTTTTCCATAAACGTTGCATTAAAGAGGTTACGGGAGCTTTCTCATTGGTCTTGTGGCGACTAAGGACACTGTGTTATCCTTGATGCAATATCCGATGGTCCAGGCAGTGTGGATTACAGCGTAGCTGAGCCGCTTTTTGATAAGAATTACTGAGCCACTTTTCCTGATAGAACCGATTGGAACAACGACAACCCTGGTAACAGAAGTTACATAGACTTCTTTACGGATGGTTCCAAACTAAACGACCAGCTGGGCTTTGGGGTGTACTCTGAAAAACTAGAACTGTTCATAACGAAAAGGTTACCCGACCACTGCAGATTGTATCAAGCAGAGATCCTTTCAGATCTCTGCAGAACATCTATACGGATGGTTGCCAACTAAACGACCAGGTTGACTATGGGCTGTACTCTGCAAAACTAGAACTGGTCATATCAAGAAGGTAGCCCGACCACTGCAGTGTGTATCAAGCAGAGATCCTTGCAATTAAGGAAGTGGTGAAATGGCTAAGATGTGTCAAGACGACGATTGGCAAAAGTATCCTCTCAGACAGCCAAACAGGTAGACAGCCTTTAAATACCTGGATAAAGTAGAGAACGTATTTCTGAACACAAAAACCATCCTCGAATGTCGCAGATCTCTCAACGAGATAGCTGAACAGTTCAAAATTCACCTGTTCTGTATTTCTGAACACAAAAACCACCCTCGACTATCGCAGACACATCTCAACGAGATAGCTGACCAATTCAAAATTCACCTCTTGTGCCGGGTTCCGGTCCTCAGAGAAATCCTCGGGAATTGTGGATGAGTTTGCGAGAGTGGGAACTACCCAGGGACACTGGAATGTGAGGGTATGCCTCAAGCGACATGTAAGCTAAGTTTTCAGCACCAGGCCCAAAGAACAACGAATGATTGAGGGTCACAAAGAGGGCGCTGTAAGCATTCCAAAACTATGTGGCCTTGTCTACTGCTATGCTGTCATTGGCTAGAACAAAGGTCTCAGTCATTGTGTCCGTCATGACAGATCACTGACCAATCGGAAAACATGCTGACAGACTGAAGGTTGCCAGCAATGACTTTTGCAGTGTGTGTCCAGCACTGGCAGTCAGAAGGAGTTCCACTTTAGGTTCTCATTTCTTTGAGAACCTGTCTGAGATAGGGGATGTGAATATTCGCAAGTTATTGGGCTTTTTGAAGCGGTTTGGATGGTTAGACGGTAGGAAGTAGAAGGCATTTTCCTTTTTCTATTGATGTGGTATCGCAATGAAGGATAATGTGTAAGTGAGTCTGATGGCAGACTGCCACTTAAACCTAACCCAACCTAACCTAACCTAACCTAACCTAACCTAACCCAACCTAACCTAACCTCACCTCACCTCACCTAACCTAACCTAACCTCACCTAATCTAATCTAACCTGACCTAACCTAACCTACAATAAAGAACAGCGCAGATAACCACCGCTAAACATTTTTCCTGGTCTACTCTCCTGGATTAGAACTGAGGTGTTCTCCGTCATAGGCGGCTATCCCTTACAAATGCAAATATGTGTTTGGCCTTGTGGGCCTATGTTAAGCTTGCTCCACTTCAAGGAAATTGGTTTCCCATAATTTTCATACTCCCCCCAAGGAATTTCTTTTTCTACTCCTCTGTTTTTGACATATCTATACATATTTGTATACCCACCACCGTAGGATAGGGGGTATATTCATTTAGTCATTCCGTTTGCAACACATCAAAATATCAATTTCCGAACCTACAAAGTATATATATTTGGGATCGTCGTAAAATTCTAAGACGATTTAACGATGTCCGTGTGTCTGTCCCGTGATTCCGTCTATCAGTCTGTCCGTCCGTCTGTTGCAATCACTTTACAGTCTTCAAAAATTGAGATATTGAGCTGAAATTTGGCACAGAGACTTTGTTTTGATGCACGCTGGTTAAGTTCTTGAACAGGCCAAATCGGCCCATATTTGGATATAGCTGCTATATATACCGATTTTCCGATAAAGGGTCTAATGCCCATAAATGCTTTATTTTTCATCCGATTTTGCTGAAAATTGAAATAGTGAGTAATTTAAGGCTTCCCGACATCTGACCCAAAAATGGTTCATATCGGACTATATTTAGATATAGCTGCCATATAGACCGATCTGCCGATAAAGGGTCTGAAGGTCATAAAAGCTTTATTTTTTAACCGATTTCGCTGAAATTTACAACAGTGGGTTATTTTAAGCCTCCCGACATCTGACCCAAATACGGTTCAGATCGGGCTATATTCAGATATAGCTGCCATATAGACCGATCTGCCGATAAAGGGTCTAAAGCCCAATAAAGCTCTATTTATTATCCGATTTTGATGAAATTTGAAACAGTGAGTAGTTTAAGTCTTCCCGCTAACTGACCCAAATATGGTTCAGATCGGTCTATTTGCAGATATAGCTGCCGTATAGACCCATCACCCGATTAAAGGCCTGAAGCCCATAACAGCGTTATTTTTTAACCGATTTTGCTGAAATTTGAAATAGTGAGTAATTTTAGGCTTCCCGACATCTGCCCAAAAATGGTTCATATCGGACTATATTTAGATATAGCTGCCATATAGACCGATCTGCCGATAAAGGGTCTGAAGGTCATAAAAGCTTTATTTTTTAACCGATTTCGCTGAAATTTACAACAGTGGGTTATTTTAAGCCTCCCGACATCTGACCCAAATACGGTTCAGATCGGACTATATTTAGATATAGCTGCCATATAGACCGATCACCCGATAAAGGGTCTGAAGCCCATAACAGCTTTATTTTTTGACCGATTTCGCCGAAATTTGAAAGAGTGAGTAGTTTAAAGCTTCCCGGCAACTTACCCAAATATGGTTCAGATCGGTCTATTTGCAGATATAGCTGCCGTATAGACCCATCACCCGATTAAAGGCCTGAAGCCCATAACAGCGTTATTTTTTAACCGATTTTGCTGAAATTTGAAATAGTGAGTAATTTTAGGCTTCCCGACATCTGCCCAAAAATGGTTCATATCGGACTATATTTAGATATAGCTGCCATATAGACCGATCTGCCGATAAAGGGTCTGACGCCCATAAAAGCTTTACTTTTTAACCGATTTCGCTGCAACTTGAAACAGTGAGTTATTTTAAGCCTACTAACGTAGGACCCAAATATGTTTTAGATCGGACTATATTTAGATATAGCTGCCATATAGACCGATCTGCCGATAAAGGGTCTGAAGCCCATTAAAGCTTTATTTTTGAACTGATTTCGCTGAAATTTGAAACAGTAGGTTATTTTAAGCCTCCCGACATCTGACCTTAATTTGGTTTAGATCGGGCTATATTCATATATAGCTGTCGTTAGACCGATGTGCCGATTAAGTATCTAAAGCTCATAGCTTTATTTATTACCCGATTTTGTTGAAATTGTAAATACAAAATTCAACATTGACTTATATTTTTTTTTTTTTGACCACTCACTATCCGTGTCAAATTTGGATGCATAAGTTATCCAATGTTCACCGGATTGTGACGAAAGAGGGTTTACATGTTTACCCGAGGTGGTGGGTATCTAAAGTTCGGTGCGGCCGAACTTAATGCCTTTTTATTTGGTTTTTGTTCGTTCGGGTGTTCGCTTTAGTTTTATTCCATTTGTTATATCCACTTCACATGCATAAACAAATAAACACTTACACATACATCTACATTTACTGATGGATAAAGCTTTTTTTCACAATGATTTTCTACACAATCATAACAGAGTGTATGCATGATGGTGTGCGTGCCTGTGTGCGTGTACATCTGTTTTGACAGTAGTCAATGGGGATTGAGGATATTGAGCAGCGAGAGAAAGAGAGATTTATTTTCATAGATTGCCATGTATCCGCATTATATCTGCATCCGTTTTTATTGGGCACGGCCATAAATGAGAGGACTTTTGTAACATTTTTTTTTTTTTCGAATACATTATAACACATGCAAAAAACCGTGAACATTGTAAAATTTGTGTGTTTTTCATGCAAACACAAACATACATACCATTGAAAAACTAGGGTTGTGGGCTCCAGGCCTTAGGCCATATGTATTTTGTTTTTCTAGCAATGCATCGCCATATGAATGGCTTTTCAGCTGCTGCTGCTGACCACCATTTGGTGGCTGTTTTGTACAATGCAGCCTGCAATTTGTGATTGCATTCTAATTTTATCTCATAAATATAACATATATGAATACTCTTATAATGATTACAAAAGTATTACCACTCCTTTGAAATTTATACTATTTTGTGTAATTTTATTGATGACAACAACTATTGTTATTACGCATTGATTTCAAAATTAAAACAAAATTCTTTATTCATGAATGGCAGATTAATTTTCATTTGTAATATTTTTACTGTTTAGGTTTTGCAACATGCATCCATAAAGCTATTGTTTTGCAAATAAAACATAAAACAAATTGTGATTGATATTTATGCATTCATCATAACTATAAATAATGATGAACAAAGGGGGCGAAAAAAGGGTTTAATGGATATGAGTTTCATTTTGTGCTATCAAATGTAATGAAAAGTAATTGATAGCCTCTTTGATAGACAATATCAATTTCAATATCTTTATGTAGATGAAATTTAGATAATAATAAGTTAAACAAGTACTATAAAAAGGTATTAAATTCGGCCGGGCCGAACTTTGGAAACCCACCACCTCGGGTATATACAAACAAATCGACAAACAAACAAACACTAATTGAATTTTATAACAAGATTAGCCACATGCGATGAAAATTAAACATTTTTCAACCAGTAACAGCTATGCATATCGAATTATAGTCTGATCTAGGCCGAACCCAGCATGAACTTCACTGTTCCAAAATACAGCGAAATGGGGTAAAAAACGGCACCATGACAATGGGTCCCAAAAAATTGCCCCACCAAATTGAAAATGTAAAACGGGCCCAAATTATGAGTGGTTTTTCACAATGAAATATGACCCCAAAATATATGCACCCCAAAAATAAATGTTTTTTGCGCCCCAATGTTAAACTAGGGTCATAAAGCAATTTGACCTCAAACACCAACATGCAAAAAGACCCCAAAGTGTGTATAATCACCCCAAATGGTTTGTTGTTGTTGTAGCCACATTCGCATGTCGAGGAGGCGATTCTCGTCTAGCTCTTATAGGATAGCAATCTCGTGCCGACCAATCGGTAGGGGAACATGACCATTGGCCCCAAAACTCGCCTTGTCATATAGCCGGTGCCGCTCAGCCTCTCACTGAGACTCTCCACTCGATACCGCTGATTGTCCGCGACTGCATTTGCAGCTACTCCGTATAAGGAGCATTTCGCTATCCCCAACCTTGTCATGATAACGAACAAACAAGTAAAAGCGTGCAAAGTTCGGCCGGGCCGAATCTTATATACCCTCCACCATGGATCGCATTTGTCGGGTTCTTTTCCCGGCATTTCTTCTTCGGCAAAAAAGGATATAAAAAACGATTTCCTCTGCTATTAGAGCGACATCAAGATATGGTCCGGCTTGGACCACAATTTAATTATATGTTGGAGACCTGCGTAAAATGTCAGCCAATTCGAATAAGAATTGCGCCCTTTGGGGGCTCAAGAAGAAAAATAGAGAGATCGATTTATATGGGACCGATTCAGACCATAATAAATACGTATGTTGATGGTCATGAAAGGATCTGTCGCACAAAATTTCAGGCAAATCGGATAATAATTGCGACCTCTAGAAGCTCAAGAAGTCAAGACCCAAGATCGGTTTATATGGCAGCTATATCAGGTTATGAACCGATTTAAACCTTATTTGACACAGTTGTTGAAAGTCATAATAAAATATGTCAGGCAAAATTTCAGCTAAATCGGATAAAAATTGCGCCCTCTAGAGGCTCAGGAAGTCAAGACCCAAGATCGGTTTATATGGCAGCTATATCAAGTTATGAACCGATTTGAACCATACTTGGCACATTTGTTGGATATCATCGGATAAGAATTGCGCCCTCTAGAGGCTCAGGAAGTCAAGACCCAAGATCGGTTTATATGACAGCTATATCAGGTTATAGACCAATTTGAACCATACTTGGCACAGTTGTTGAATATCATAACAAAACACGTCGTGCAAAATTTAATTCCAATCGGATAATAATTGCGCACACTAGAGGCTCAAGAAGTCAAGACCCAAAATCGGTTTAAATGGTAGCAATATCAAAACATGGACCGATTTGGCCCATTTACAATCCTAACCGGCCTACACTTATAAAAAGAATTCGTGCAAAATTTCAAACGGCTAGCTTTACTCCTTCGAAAGTTAGCGTGCTTTTGACAGACAGACGGACGGACGGAAGGACGGACTGGCTAGATTGACATCAAATGTTGCGACGATCAAGAATATATATACTTTATGGGGTCTCAGACGAATATTTTGAGTAGTTACAAATAGAATGACGAAATTAGTATACCCCCCATCCTATAGTGGAGGGTATAATAAAAAGGCATTAAGTTAAGGCTCGGCCTGGACCAAATACTAATAAGTACAAGTCATTGTTCGATTGTGTATAACAAAATATTGGTCTTTTCAGTAGCTATATCTAAAAATAAACCGATCTGAACCATATACAACATGGATGTCGAAAAGCCTAACATAAATCAATGTGTCAAATTTCAGTCAAATCGGATTATAAATGCGCCTTTTTTGGGGCCAAGACTTTCAATCGAGATTTCGGTCTATATGGCAGCTATACGCAAATCTGAACCGATCTGTGCCAAATTGAAGAAGAATGTCGAAGGGCCTAATACAACTTCCTGTCCCAAATTTCGACGACATCGGACAATAAATGCGCCTTTTATGGACGTAATACATTAAATCGAGAAATCGGTCTATATGGCAGATATATCCAAATCTGGACCGATCTGTGCCATAATGCAGAAGTATGTCAAGGGGCTTAATATAACTCACTGTCTCAAATTTCGGCGACATCGGACAATAAATGTGCCTTTTATGGGCCCAAAACCCACAATCGAGAGATCGGTCTATATGGCAGCTATATCCAAATCTGGACCTATTAGGGCCAAATTAAATAAAAATGTTAAAGGGCCTAAGGCAACTCACTGTCAAAATTTCAGCAAAATCTGATAATAAATGTGGCTTTTATGGGCCTATGACACTAAATCGGGGGATCGGTCTATATGGCAGCTATATTCAAATCTGAACCGATCTGAGCCAAATTGACGAAGGATGTCGAAGGGCCTAATACAACTCCCTGTCCCAAATTTCAGCAAAATCTGACAATATGACAGCTGTATCCAAATCTGTTCCGATATGAGCCAAATTGTCGAAGGATGTCGAAGGGCCTTACACAACTCACTGTCCCAAATTTCAGCAAAATCTGACAATAAATGTGGTTTTTATGGGCCTAAGACCCTAAATCGGTGGGTCGGTCTATATGGCAGCTATATCCAAATCTGAACCGATCTGGGCCAAATTGAAGAAGGATGTCGAAGGGCCTAACACAACTCACTGTCCCAAATTTCAGCGAAATCGGATAATAAACGCGCCTTTTAGGGGCCCAAAACCTTAAATAGAGAGATCGGTCTATATGGCAGCTGTATCCAAATCTGTTCCGATATGAGCCAAATTGCCGAAGGATGTCGAAGGGCCTAACACAACTCACTGTCCCAAATTTCAGCAAAATCGGATGATAAATGTGGATTTTATGGGCCCAAAACCTTAAATAGAGAGATCGGTCTATATGGCAGCTGTATCCAAATCTGTTCCGATATGAGCCATATTGCCGAAGGATGTCGAAGGGCCTAACATAACTCACTGTCCCAAATTTCAGCAAAATCGGATAATAAATGTGGCTTTGATGGGCCTAAGACCCTAAATCAAAGGATCGGTCTATATGGCAGCTATTTCCAAATCTGAACCGATCTGGGCCAAATTGACGAAGGATGTCGAAGGGCCTAACACAACTAACTGTCCCAAATTTCAGCAAAATCGGATAATAAACGCGCCTTTTATGGGCGCAAAGCTTTAAATCGAGAGATCGGTTTATATGGCAGCTATATCCAAATCTTGACCGATATGAACCAAATTGGAAAACTATGTCAAAGAGCCTTACACAACTCACTGTCCCAAATTTCAGCAAAATCAGATAATAAATGTGGCTTTTATGGGCGTAAGACCTTAAATCGGAGGATCGGTCTATAGCATATCCGCCTAAGACGCTGAACGCCTGGGTTCGAATCCTGGCGAGACCATCAGAAAAAACTTTTCAACGGTGGTTTTCCCCCTCCTAATGCTGGCAACATTTGTGTTGTACTATGGCATGTAAAAATTCTCTCCAAAGAGATGACGCACTGCGGCACGCCGTTCGGACTCGGCTATAAAGAGGAGGCCCCTTATCTTTGAGCTTAAACTTGAATCGGACTGCCCTCATTGATATGTGAGAAGTTTACCCCTGTTCCTTAGTGAAATGTTCATAGGCAAAATTTGCATTTTGCATCCTATGGTGGTGGGTATAAAAATGCCATACGTTCTTTGTAAACAAAAATTCTGGCATGAAGGGCCGATTCCAACAAAAATTGCCTTCTATGTGTTGGGTTGCCCAAAAAGTAATTGCGGATTTTTCATATAGTCGGTGTTGACAAATTTTTTCACAGCTTGTGACTCTGTAATCACATTCTTTCTTCTGTCAGATATCAGCTGTAACTTTTAGCTTGCTTTAGAAAAAAAGTGTAAAAAAAGTATATTTGATTAAAGTTCATTCTAAGTTTTATTAAAAATACATTTACTTTCTTTTAAAAAATCCGCAATTACTTTTTGGGCAACCCAATATAAAAAGACCCAGTTTGGACCTAATTTAGATATTGATACCATATTAACCGATCTCCCGATATGTTAGTCCTTGACTCACAGTTCATACAATTGCATTATGTGCTTATTAAATAACCCTTTTATTGAAATTTTCTCCAAAAAAAAAATGGCATGAGAAGAAAAGCTTTACAACATAAATACTCATGTTTAGAGAAAAATAATATTTATTAACTACAATGTTTCAAAATGAACATAAAATACAGAAATCCTTACCATACACGAACATGTAAATCTGTTTTGTTTTGATATGCCAAAAAGAGCTTAGGACCAAATCGATTATTGTTCAATTGCAATAGCCCAAAAGCTTAGAGATCAATTCTCTAAATTACTATGAAATAACATTTGCATAGATGACGATTAGGGATTAGGTGTTCAATTTGGGAAATTTCAAATATTTATGTGATTCAATTGTGCGACCTGGTGTGCCAGGTGAGTTATTTTTTCATTATTTTCCATTTTATAATCATATGCAATTAATTAAATTGTTGGCATGGCATCATGAGTGATAGTTTTTATTTCATTTCCCGCTAGCCTCTGTGTGTTAACCTCAGCTAATTATTGAATTTGACAACTTTAATTAGCCTATAATGAGATATTTAATCTCATGAAATATATGTCGAAGTCTATGTGTGTGTGTGTGTGTGTGTGTGTGTAAGTGTGGAATAAAACACAAGTCATAATTAATCGCCATCGATTGAATGGTGATGTTGTTGGTATGTTTTTTTTTTTCACCTGATTTTAATGAAGTATTTAACTACAAAATGAGGTTAGTTCAATACAAGTACAATAACAACAACAAAAGTAATTCCTTTGACCTTACCCAACAACATGAATAGGGAGGTTAAAATAAATCAAAAGTGTTTTTTATATGAACCATTTGAAGAGGTGTTTAATGGTTATTTAAGCTAAGCTGTTTAATTGCTAAATGAAGACTTGGGAAAATTTATTGCTGCCATGGCTAAATTGAAAGATATTGGAAAAAATATGAACAAGTGAAAGGGTGCCAAGTTAGGCCGGGCCGAATCTTATATACCCTTCAGCATGGATCGCATTTGTCAAATTTTTTGCCCGTTATCTTTTTATAGGCAAACAAAGGAGAATAGATAAAAATTGATATGCTATTGGATCTACAACAAAAGTTGAAGTCATTTTAGCCACAGTGTTTCGAAAGCGAAAAATTCTCTAAATCCTTCTGTAACTAAGAAATGGAAAACAAGTAAAAAAGACGTTAAGTTTGGCCGGGCCGAACTTTGGATACCCACCACCTCGGGTGTATATGTAAATCACCTTTCGTCATAGTCTGCCGAAAAATGCATACCTTATGCCCCATAGCAGCTATATCGAAATATGTTCCGATTTAGACCAAATACTAATAGGTATTACCCCAGCACCTTAAATCGAGAGATTGGTGTATATGGCAGCTATATCCAAATCTGGACCGATCTAAGCCAAATTGAAGAAGAATGTCATAGGGACCAACACAACTCACTGTCTCAAATTTTGGCAACATCGGACAGTAAATGCGCCTTTTATGGGTGCAAAACCTTAAATCGAGAGATCGGTGTATATGGCAGCTATATCCAACCCTGAACCGATCTAAGCCAAATTGAAGAAGAATATCGGAGGGGCCAACACAACTCACTGTCTCAAATTTTGGCAACATGGGACAGTAAATGCGCCTTTTATGGGTGCAAAACCTTAAATCAAGAAATCGGTCTATATGGCAACTATATCCAAATCTGAACCGATATGTGCCATATTGCAGAAGTATGTCGAGGGGCTTAACTTAACGCACGGTCCCAAATTTCGACGACATCGGACAATAAATGCGCCTTTTATTGGCCCAAAACCTTAAATCGAGAGATCGGTATATATGGCAGCTATATCCATATCTGGACTGATCTAAGTAAAATTGAAGAAGAATGTCGAAGGTCCAAACACAACTCACAGTCGCATATTTTGGCAAAATCGGACAATAAATGCGCCTTTTATGGGCGCAAAACCTTAAATCGAGAGATCGGTCTATATGACAGCTATATCCAAATCAGGGCCGATCTAGGCCAAATTGGAGAAGGGTGTCGAAGAGCTTTAACATAACTCACTGTCCAAAATTTCATCAAAATCGGATAATAAATGTGGCTTTAATGGGCCTAAGACCCTTAATCGGTGGATCGGTCTATATGGCAAATCTGAACCGATCTGGCCAAAATTGAGGAATAATATCGAAGGGCCTAACATAACTCACTGTCCCAAATTTCGACGACATCGGACAATAAATGCGTCCTTTATTGGCCCAAAACCTTGAATCGAGAGATCGGTCTATATGACAGCTATATCCAAATCAGGACCGATCTGGGATAAATTGAAGGAGAGTGTCGAAGGGCGTAACGCAACATACTGTCCCAAATTTCAGCAAAATCGGATAATAAATGTGGCTTTTATGGGCGCAAAACCTTAAATCGAGAGATCGGTATATATGGCAGCTATATCCAAATTTGCACCGATCTGAGTCAAATTGAGGAAGAACGTCAAAGGGCCTAACACAAATAACAGTTGCAAATTTCGCCGACATCGGACAATAAATGCGTCCTTTATTGGCCCAAAACCCTAAAACAAGTGATCGGTCTATATGGCAGCTATATCCAAATCTGAACCGATCTGGGCTAAATTGAAGAAGTATGTCAAAGGGCTTAACTTAACTCACTGTTTCAAATTTCTGCGACATTGGACAATAAATGCGCCCTTTATTGGCCCAAAACCTTAAATCGAGAGATCGGTCTATATGGCAGCTATATCCAAATTTGGACCAATCTAGGCCAAATTGAAGAAGGGTGTCGAAGAGCCTAACACAACTCACTGTCGCAAATTTCAGCAAAATCGGATAATAAATGTGGCTTTTATGTGCCTAAGACCCTAAATCGGCGGATCGGTCTATATGGCAGCTATATGCAAATCTGGGCCGATCTGAGCAAAATTGGGGAAGAATATCAAAGGGCCTAACATAACTCACTGTTGAAAATTTCAGCAAAATCGGATAATAAATGTAGCTTTTATGGGCCTAAGACCCTAAATCGGCGGATTGGTCTATATGGGGGCTATATGAAGATATAGTCCGATATAGCCTATCTTCGAATTTAATCTGCTTATGAACAAAAAGAGAATCTATTTTTAAAGACTGTATTGTGATTTCAACAGACAGACGGACGCACATGGCTAGATCGTGCATTAAATTAAATAATGCATTTTTCACTGGATTATGGCGAAAGGTGGTGTACATATATACCCGAGGTGGTGCGTATCCAAAGTTCGATCGGGCCGATCTTAACGCCTTTTCGCTTGTTCAGTAATAGCCTAGTCTTCTTACAATCCGGATTTCTCTATAGGATTTTCCCTGTACTATTGACCGTTTCGCTGTTCCACAGTCTTATGTGCAACTTCGTGGCCCACGCCCTTAACTAGAACAGAGTCGAGCCGAAAGGCTTCGGATTAACCAAGCCTTCGTCAACGTTTGGTGTTGTAGTGACGCCATTCCCAGTCCCCGGCACTTCCTGTAAGCAGTAGTCTTGTACTTCTCTAATACATCCTCCAACGCGTATACTGCACCTTCTCTATAAAGAGTGCGGACATTTCAGATGCAGTTCAGCAAATCATGGTCCTTTTTCGTTTGCATGGCTCGTCAACTTTGGGGAGGGGAGGGGTCCGTTTTTACTATTCCTTTGTTTCTCTTAGTTTTCCGGGGGCGGGTTACTGTCCCAGCATCCCAACCGCATGGGTTTTGTGGGACTGCACATGTATCCCTCGTTGTGGCGAGCCGCTTGCTTCAAGATCCGACGCATGCCTTCAACCGCCCCTATCCTAGGAACAGACGCTGATGTTGGCCATTGGTTATTTGAAGGCTGGCAGTCCTTTGGCCTTCACTGACACATCCTCTGCTCATTCATAGCCTCTTACTCAGTTATGACCCGACAACCAAACGATGCGCATTGTGCCATCATCAGAGAAGTCGTTAATCTCCTTTTCACACTCCAAGACTGTTCGTGACCACACCGTCCTGTTTGTCATTGCCCTTATGGCAATTTTACTGTCCGTAAAGATGTTTACACTTGACATCCTCGCGTTAGCACAACACCATCTCACCCATTCCGTGATGGCCCGAATCGTAGCCAGCAGGACTGTATTATGGTCAGGCAGTCTAAAACAGATCTTAATCACTGGGTTCTCAATCTAGACCCTTAGGCCCACTTTGTCCTCCAGCTTTGATCCATCTGTGAATCATGATCTTCGGGATGGCAATCCAAAACTGCGCCTCTGGCAGCAGTGTCTTGCTCTTGACTTCAAGTGTC
Source organism: Stomoxys calcitrans (assembly GCF_963082655.1). NCBI lineage: Eukaryota > Metazoa > Arthropoda > Insecta > Diptera > Muscidae > Stomoxys > Stomoxys calcitrans. Next base: position 170,526,857 of record NC_081555.1, on the reverse strand, counting down.
ATTTCAGGTATCCCATCGGAAACCTCTTCTACTCCATCCGAGTTTCCTATTGTCGCACAGTGGGAGAATAACGAAAAAAACTAGTAAAAAAATATGCCGTGAGAGAACGTTTAGAGATATCTCTTTGAAGTTTGGAATGGAGAGCTGAGGTAAAGGGTGATTTTTTTGAGGTTAGGATTTTCATGCATTAGTATTTGACAGATCACGTGGGATTTCAGACATGGTGTCAAAGAGAAAGATGCTCAGTATGCTTTGACATTTCATCATGAATAGACTTACTAACGAGCAACGCTTGCAAATCATTGAATTTTATTACCAAAATCAGTGTTCGGTTCGAAATGTGTTCATTCACCGTAACGTTGCGTCCAACAGCATCTTTGAAAAAATACGGTCCAATGATTCCACCAGCGTACAAACCACACCAAACAGTGCATTTTTCGGGATGCATGGGCAGTTCTTGAACGGCTTCTGGTTGCTCTTCACTCCAAATGCGGCAATTTTGCTTATTTACGTAGCCATTCAACCAGAAATGAGCCTCATCGCTGAACAAAATTTGTCAAAATTTGAACACATTTCGAACCGAACACTGATTTTGGTAATAAAATTCAATGATTTGCAAGCGTTGCTCGTTAGTAAGTCTATTCATGATGAAATGTCAAAGCATACTGAGCATCTTTCTCTTTGACACCATGTCTAAAATCCCACTTGATCTGTCAAATACTAATGCATTAAAATCCTAACCTCAAAAAAATCACCCTTTATTATCGAGGTCGTGTGCAAAATTTCAAGGCCCCATGTAGTCCGGGCGCCTCTTGGGAAGTCCAAAAAATAGGTCACCTCGGGCATTGGGAAAAATTGTTCCGCCTGCCAAATCTTCTTCTTTGGTCCCATTTTCAAAATTTCTGGATTTTTCTGGATATTGCATAAAAATCACTACAAAAAAATTCAATTTGAGCTATACAATATCCTCACCGGTTTCGGGAAAATGCGAGTTTCAATTTTTATGTGTCGAAATTTTGGCCGAGATTGGCTTTGAATTTTCTTTATTTTCGCGATGGCATTTATGGTTCGATTTTCATTTTTATACCCACCAACATAGGATAGGGGTATACTAAACTTGTCATTCCGTTTCTAACACCTCGAAAAATTCGTCTAAGACCCCATATAGTATATATATATATATATATATATATATATATTCTTGATCGTCTTAATGTTCTGAGTGGATCTAGCAATGTCCGTCCGTCCGTCCGTCTGTTTGTCGAAATCACGATAGAGGTCGAACTTGTAAAGCTAGCCGCATGAAATTTTACACAGATACTTAACATTGCCATGTAAAACTCCTCTCCAAAGAGGTGTCGCACTGCGCCACGCCGTTCGAACTCGGCTATAAAAAGGAGGCCCCTTATCATTGAGCTTTAAAACTTGATTCGGACTGCACTCATTGATATTTGAAAAGTTTGCCCCTGTTCATTAGTGGAATGTTCATGGGCAACATTTGCATTGTACTTACCATCGATGAGGGGTAGTTGGGGATTGCAAATGGGCCATATCGGTTCAGACTTAGATATAGCTCCCATATAAACCAATCTCCCGATTTGACTTTGTGAGCCCCTGGAAGCATCAATTTAAGTCCGATTTGGCTAAATGTATGCATGTAGTGTTCTGTTATGACTTATGAACAACTGTGCCAAGTATGCTTCAATTCAGTCTATAACCTGATTTAGCTCCCATATAAACCGATCTCCCGATTTGAGTTCTTGAGTCCTTACAAGATGCAATTTTTCTCCGATTAGGCTGACATTTTGCATGCCATGTTTTGTTACGACTTGCAACAACTGTGCCAAGTAGAGTCCAAATCGGTCTTAAACATGATATAGCTCCCATATGTACCAATCTCTCTTGGGTATGACCTGCTCCTATTCTCTATCCATTTTACCATCGCCTTAAGTCTCTTAGCCGCAGTTGCTGCATCACACTCAATCTGTATGTCTATGGGTCGGAAACCTAGTTTCCAGTGCCCTGACGGGCGTGATACTCATGGCTTGTCACATATCAAGATGTTACAAACGGAATGACAAGATTACCATAGGCCCCACCCTATGGTAGAGGGTATTAAAAAGCACTTCCCCTTATATTCACCCAGTATTCAATGTGAAACTGAATGCTAAAAGTAACCGCATCAAAGGCACTGACTATCCAAGCTAATCGACTTATTATACCCACCACCGAAGGATGGGGGTATATTCATTTTGTCATTCCGTTTGCAACACATCGAAATATCCATTTCCGACCATATATTCTTGATCAGCTTAAAAATCTAAGACGATCTAGACATGTCCGTCCGTCTGTCCGTATGTCTGTTGAAATCACGCTACAGTCTTTAAAAATAGAGATATTGAGCTGAAACTTTGCACAGATTATTTTTTTGTCCATAAGCAGGTTAAGTTCGAAGATGGGCTATATCGGACTATATCTTGATAAGCCCCCATATAGACCGATCCTTAGATTTAGGGTCTTAGGCCCATAAAAGGCGTATTTATTGTCCGATTTTGCCAAAATTTGGGACAGTGAGTTGTGTAGGGCCCTTCGATATTCTTCCTCAATTTGGCTCAGATCGGTCTAGATTTGAATATAGCTGCCATATAGACCGATCCTCCAATTTAGGGTCTAAGGCCCATAAAAGCCACATTTGTTACCCGATTTGCCATGAAGATGTCGAAGGGCCTACTACAACTCACTGTCCCAAATTTCCGATTTCGCTGAAATATGGAACCGTGAGTTACGTTAAGCCCCTTGACATACTTTTGCACTATGGCTCAGATCGGTTCAGATTTGGATATAGCTGCCATATAGACCGATCCTCCAAATTAGGGTCTTAGGCCCATAAAAGCCACATTTATAAACCGATTTTGCGGAAATTTGGGGCAGTGAGTTGTGTTAAGCGCTTCAACGTCCTTCGTCAATTTGGCCAAGATCGGTTCAGATTTGGATATAGCTGCCATATAGACCAATTTCTTGATTTAAGGTTTTGGGCCCATAAAAGCCACATGTATTGTCCGATGTCGCCGAAATTTGGAACCGTGAGTTATGTTAACCCCCTTGACATACTTTTGCATTATGGCCCAGATCGGTTCAGATTTGGATATAGCTGCCATATAGACCGATCCTTAGATTTAGGGTCGTAGGCCCACTAAAGCCACATTTATTATCCGATTTTAATGAAATTCGGGACAGTGAGTTATGTTAGGCCCTTCGTCAATTTGGCCCAGATAGGTTCAGATTTGGATATAGCTGCCATATAGACCGTTTCTCCGATTTAGGGTGTTAGGCCCATAAAAGCCACATTTATTATCCGATTTTGCCCAAATTTGAGACAGTGAGTTGCGTTTGACCCTTTGACATCCTTCGTCAATTTGGTCCAGATCGGTCTAGATTTGGATATAGCTGCCAAAATGACCCATCCTCCGATTTAGGGTCTATGGCCCATAAAAGCCACATTTATTATCCGATTTCGCTGAAATTTGAAACAGTGAGTTATGTTAGGCCCTGCGACATCCTTCGTCCAGATCGGTTCAGATTTGGATATAGCTGCCATATAGACCGATTTCTTGATTTAAGGTTTTGGGCCCATAAAAGCCACATTTATTATCCAAATTTGCTGAAATTTGGGGCAGTGAGTTGTTTTAAGCCCTTCAACTTTCTCCGTCAATTTGGCTTAGATCGTTCCAGATTTAGATATAGCTGCCATATAGACCGATATCTAGGTTTCAGGTTTTGGGGCCATAAAAGACGCATTTATTGTCCGATGTCGCTAAAATTTGAGACAGTGTATTTAGTTAGTCTCTTCGACGTCCTTCTTCAAATTTGCCCACATCGGTCCAGATTTGAATATAGCTGTCATATAGACCGATCTGTCGATTTAAGGTTTTGGGCCCATAAATGAGGCATTTATTTTCCGATTTCCCCAAATTTTGGGAAAGTGCTTTGTGTTAGGCTCTTCGACATTTTGCTACAACATGTCCCAAATCGGTCCAGATTTGGATATAGCTGCCATGTAGACCGATATCTCGATTTAAAGTCTTTGCCCCATAAAAAGCGCATTTATAATCCGATGTCACTGAAATTTGACACAGTGACTTATGTTAGGCTTTTCGACATCCATGTCGTATATGATTAAGATCGGTTTATTTTTAAATATAGCTACTGTACTTATTAGTATTTGGTCCAAATCGGAACATATTTTGATATAACAGACATATGGGACATAAGGTATGAAATTTTCACCGAATTTTGGTGAAAGGTGGTTTACATATATACCAGAGGTGGTGGGTATCCAAAGTTCGGCCCGGCCGAACTTAAAGCCTTTTTACTTGTTTCATAATGTGAAAATAATTTTCACAAAATCCCCTCGAACACTGACCAAAGGGTCATTTGTTGCCATGTTAAATAGTAGCACATGCATACATTTACATAAAAGTGTTTTGGTGAGATTCAAAAGCTTTCACAGTCGAACACCTACACATGGCATAAAATACCACAAATACGCATTATACGCATGTAATGTGAATGCAACGCACACACACACACACACACGTACCTACCTACAAATAAATGTCAATATCATATGGGTTTAATTTCGTTTTTGTTCAAATAATAATATTTGCTTAATTTTAACCCGTTTTTGTATAAAAGCCCACTGGATCAATGGAGGTCATTTTAAAATATTTAGGCCTTTGGAGGGGCATAAAAACTGCGATCCCTTTTAAAATACAATAATAAAATAACATTTAATTTATTATTTACATATGACCGCTGTTTGCCATGAAAACAATTATACTCCAGTACAAGGACATGAAATGAAAGCACGCATTCAAAGGTTTATATGTATTTGTGAGCTTATATAAAGTGAGTCATTGAGTGAGAGCCATAAATGAAACACTGTGTGGGTGTACGAGTGTGTGTTTGTGCGAAACAAAGCGGATAAATAAAAATAAACTTCTTCGAATTAAAATCCTTTTAAAAATTAATTTTATACCAATGTACAAATTGTGGCCCGTTTTTTTTTTCTTTACTCTTTTCCATCCCCCCCTCCCCCCCCCCCCCCCACAAAGATCAATCCCCAAGGATCATGAATTAAAATTTAAATATGCTTCAACCCGTTTGTGCATCTGTTTTTTGTGCTGGGGCAAAAGAAATGATTGCTCGAAATCAAAAGTATAAAAATATATGCAATGGCAAAAAACAGCTAAATTTACCCTAGGGTGATTTTTTCGAAGGTAAATTGGCAAAAAATATTCATGGCATATCTCAATGGACTGCATAAATTTTAACGATTTATTTACTTTGTAGCAATTAAGTGAACATTCCACTGATGAGGGTGGAGGGGGTGGTAGATGGTCATACAAATGGACAAGCAATCAGAATAATGAATTTAAATTGATTTAAATGCAATGAGTTGTAGGTAGAAGCAAAACACCCATAAAAATGCTGGGGATTAAAAGTTAAAGCCAATACTGAAAATGTCCATTGCCTTTTGTATAGGCTACACCATAAGAGAGCGATAGATATATAAAACAAAACTTCATTCTTCATCCGATTTTGCTGAAATTTGAAACAGTGAGTAGTGGAAGGCTTCCCAACAACTGACCCAAATATGATTCAGATCGGACTATATTTAGATATAGCTGCCATATAGACCGATCTGCCGATAAAGGGTCTGAAGGCCATAAAAACTTTATTTATTAACCGATTTCGCTGAAATTTGTAACAGTGAGTTATTTTGAGCCTCTCGACATTTGGCGTAAATATGGATCAGATCGGAATATATTTAGATATAGCTACCATATAGACCGATCTCTAGATTAAGGGTCTGAAGGCCATTAAAACTTTATTTATTAACCGATTTGGTTGAAATTTAAAACAGTGGGTTATTTTAAGCCTCCCAATATCCGAGCGTAATATAGTTGAGCTCGGACCATATTTGGATATAGCTGCCATATAGACCGATCTCCCAATAAAGGGTCTGAAGGCTATAAGAGCTTTATTTTTTATCCGATTTCGCTGAAATTTAGAATAATAAGAAGTTTTAAGCCTCCCAACATCCGACCCAGATATGGTTTAGATCGGACCACATTTAGGTATAGCTGCCATATAGACCGATCTGCCGATAAAGGGTCTGAAGCCCATAAAATCTATATTTATTACCCGATTTCGGCGAAATTTGAAACAATGAGTTTTTATGAGTCTCACAATATCCGACTTTAATATGGTTCAGGTCGGTTTATATTGGATACAAGCTGACCCGGACCCGCTCCGCTGCGCCTTCTTTTACTTTATATGGAACAAAAGTTTCCTTGGAATATTTATTTTCGACAATTAAAGATCTTTTAGTGAAATACCATGCTACGAAAATAGTATATCGCTTGACTAACAGTTTAACAATATAAATGCCTTTATCTGAATGTCATATGATCTTTATTGGTCTACGAATTTAAGCTTGGATGTAAGGTGTACTCCATTCTTAAAATACTTCATTTCAGCCCGATATTCTCATGATGTCTGATTTAGTGGTGTTTTCGGGGGAGAGGTGGTCGCCCAGATACTTGGCCCTGAAAAAATATCAGCATCGTGCTCTTCTCTCAAATACTATTTATTTAAACCCCATATTGCCATTGGCTTAAGAGGAGTTTACAGGATGAGGCGTCCCCCAAACACATGGCCCAAAATAGGTTATCAAATTCCTTTTCTAATCTCAAATACCTTTCATTTGAGCTTCATATTGGCATGGTCGAAAATTTTTTTCCCTTTGGGAGTGTTTTGGGAAGGGGGTGATGCCCTTAATACATGGTCCTACATTTGGATATCAAATTCGTATTCTACTCGCAAATACCTTTATTTGAGCCCCATATTTCCATGGTCAGTAAAAAATTGCTGTTTGTGGGGTATTTTGGGAAAGGGGTAGACCCCACATTCCCATGGTCAGTAAATAAGTCCTGTTTGTGGGGTGTTTTAGGAAAGGGGTGGACCCCCAGAAACGTGGTCCCACATTTGGATATCAGATTCGTATTCTACACGCAAATACCTTTCATTTGAGTCCCATATTGCCATGGTCGGTAAATATGTCCGATATGGGGGTGTTTTGGGGCTTGGGGTGGTCCCCCTAGCACTTGGTTCGACAATTGGATATCAGATACATTTTCTTATCCTAAACACCTTTCATTTGATTCCCATATTGTCGTGATTGGTCTAAATATATGTTTGATGGGTTTTAAGGTGGGGCAGCCCCCCCTAGGTACACCATCCGAAATTTGGATACCAAATTTATATTTTTTTGGGGTACTATATGAGAGCACACAAAATTTCGCTTAAATCGCACCACCCATCTCCGAGATCTGGTGTTTCTGAAAATTAGGGTAAGGGGGAGGGTCCCATCCCCCTTCAGATAGCAAAAAAATTTAGTACCCTATTTTCACCACGGGGTCATTATGTACCATCTGTGAAAATTTGAAGAAAATTGGTTCAGCCGTTTCTGAGTCTATAAGGAACGCACAAACAAACAAAAAAACAAACACAAATTGATTTTTATATATATTGAATATATCTGCCAAAAAGACCAATATTATGTTCTACAAAACTAAACAGTGACTTATATTTATTAGACCACTCAATGTCCGTGTCGAATTTGGGTGCTTAAGTTATCGAATTTTCACCGGATTGTGACGAAAGGGGGTTAATATATATACCCGAGGTGGTGGGTATCCAAAGTTCGGCCCGGCCGAACTTAATGCGTTTTTATACCCTGCATCACCACTGTGGTACAGGGTATTATAGATTTGTGCATTTGTTTGCAACGATAAGAAGCAGAAGAGCTAGACCCATCGATAAGTATACGAATCGCCTTAGAATCACTTCTTGAGTCGATTAAGTTGTGTCCGTCTGTCTGTCTGTCCATGTATTCTTGTAATCAAGGTACAGGTCGCATTTGTTGTCTGATTTTCGACAACAAAAATTCGTAAATGTGTCTTTTTTGGTCCAAGGACGAACGCTATTGATTTTGAAAAAATCGGTTCAGATTTATATATAGCTCCCATATATACCTTTCATCCGATATAGCCTTTTAAGGCTGTAGAAGCCACAATTTTGGTCCGATCTCTACCAAATTTGGCATGAAATGTTTCGAATGATGTCCCAATATGTGTGTCCAATTTCATAAAAATCGGTTCAGATTTAGATATAGCTCCCATATATACCTTTCATCCGATATGGCCTTTTTAGGCTGTAGAAGCCACAATTTTGGTCCGATCTATACAAAATTTGGCACGATGTGCTTTATTTGATGTCTTCATATGTTTGTAAAATTTCATAAAAATCGGTTCAGATTTAGATATAGCTCCCATATATACCTTTCATCCGATATGGCCTTTTGAGGCTGTAGAAGCCACAATTTTGGTCCGATCTCTACCAAATTTGGCATGAAATGTTTAGTATGATGTCCCAATATGTGTGCCAAATTTCATCTAAATCGGTTCAGATTAAGATATAGCTCCCATATATAACTTTCGCCCGATTTGAACTATAAAGGCTTTAGAAGGCACAATTTTGATCCGATCTGTTCAAAATTTGGCACATAGTGCTTTTTGTAACGTCTAAATATGTGTGCAAAGTTTCATCATAATCGGTCCAGATTTAGATATAGCTCCCATATATATTTTTCATACGATATGGCCTTTTAAGGCTGTAGAAGCCACGATTTTGATCCGATCTTTACAAAATTTGGCATGGGCCGTTTTATTCAACGTCCTCGCATGTGTGCAAAGTCTCATAAAAATCGCTCTAGATTTAGATATAGCTCCCATATATATTTTTCATCCGATATGGCCTTTTAAGGTTGTAGCAGCCACAATTTTGGTCCGATCTTTACAAAATTTGGCACGAGATGCTTTTTCTGACGTTCCAATATGTGTGACAAATTTCATCTAAATCGGTTCAGATTTAGATATAGCTCCCATATATAACTTATGTCCGATTTGGCCTATAAAGGCTGTAGAAGGCACAATTTTGATCCGATAATTAAAAAATTTGGCACAAAGTGCTTTTTGTGACGTTCCAATATGTGTGCAAAATTTCATCATAATCGGATCAGTTTTTTATATAGCTCCCATGTATATATTTCATCCGATTTGGCCTTTTAAGGCTTTAGGAGCCACAATTTTGGTCCCATCATTACAAAATTCGACATGGGCCGTTTTATTCAACGTCCTCATATGTGTGCAAAGTTTCAAAAAAATCGGTTTAGATTTAGATATAGCTCCCATATATATTTTTCATCCGTTATGGCCTTTTAAGGATGTAGAATCCACAATTTTGGTCCGATCTCTAAAAACATTTTTCATGAGATGATATTGGTTTGCCCAAAAAGTAATTGCGTATTTTTTAAAAGAAAGTAAATGCATTTTTAATTAAACTTAGAATCAACTTTAATCAAATATACTTACCATCGTAAGAAAATCATACAAAGTTCTATTCCATATTTCAATAGGTATGCGAAATTAAAGTCTGACTAAATTTGGGTATAAGTGCTATCTAATTAAAAGTATTACGTATACTTGGTAGTGTAGGGTATTATATAGTCGGCTCCGCCCGACTTTTGCCTTGCCTTACTGGTTACTTGTTGTAATTGATACATTTTTTTCCAAAAAATATTTTGTTCCATTGATTAAATATCACAAAGTATCTTATACCGCTTAAAGACCCTCATAAAGCCATAAATTCATTCAAAATCTCCAAATATGTGTCTGTTTGCCTGTATGGCTTTTTGCCGCCATACACCTGCATATTCTATAACACTTTTAAGCCATTTATTTGTTTGCAGCACATCCATCTGATGTCGATGTATTAAAAATTAACGTAAGACCTACATCCATCGAAGCCTAACGGATAAATTTGTGAGTGAGAGAGAGAGAGAGAGAGAGAGAGTGGGAGTAGAGAGAGAGAACGGATTTTATGCAAAGTTCATGTTCTTCTGCCTCATACCTAAAATGAGTGTGAGCTAAGTGAAGTGTGCTCCATATACACTTCACTTAGCTCACACTCATTTTAGGTATGAGGCAGAAGAACATGCATAAAGTTGTGTGAGTGAGAAGAGTGTATGGTCTCCCTTGTCATCTAAATTATGAATGAAATATCTTTTGACTTCTCTGTTCGACTGTTGGCCCTACATTAACATGTCAATGTGGGTGTTTCACATTTTACCAAATATTGTAGAAGAGACAGAAAACGTGGCATTGTCGTAGCATGGCGAGGGGTTTGTTGGGAAGTCAGAGGAAAGGTGATTAGGGTTTTCTCAAGACAAAGCCAAGAATCAAGCTGGCTTAGCAGCTAAGAAAGGCAAATAACAATCTCTGGTGGGACTGGGAAAACAAGGTTAAAAAAATGTAAGAGAAGAAAAATTGCAGAAAAAACCAACAGAAGAGGTCAGGCGATCTCTCTTTAGGACAATTTAAGGCCCAAATCGGAAATACCATGAAACTATGTTTGAGGTACTCGTAGGCTTTTAGCATTCGCCATACCCACCGGACCTTTAGCCTGTGATAATTTGGGAATCTACTGGGTTGCCCAAAAAGTAATTGCGGATTTTTCATGTAGTTGGCGTTGATAAATTTTTTCACAGCTTATGATTCTGTAATTGCATTCTTTCTTCTGTCAGTTATCAGCTGATACTTATAGCTTGCTTTAGAAAAAAAAGTGTAAAAAAAGTATATTTGATTAAAGTTCATTCTAAGTTTTATTAAAAATGCCTTTACTTTCTTTTAAAAAAATCCGCAATTACTTTTTGGGCAACCCTATATATCATTTACAAGCAAATCAAAGACATGCATCAATTAGGATTTCCAGGCAAAAGTTGCAAACGATGAGAGCTATCTGGGGCTGGAACTGAGGTTCTTCGAGAGAAAAGTGCCAAACAAGTGAAGATTAGATGATAACTCTCTATGACAATGAATGAGAGGAAAAGATTTGTCTCTTTAGTTTGCGTCTTATACCTTACATCACTACTGCCGGACAGGGTATTATAAATGTTTGCAATTGCTTGCAACGCTAAGAATTAGAAGAGCCAGACCCTTTCATGAGTATACCGAACGGCTTAGAATCATTTCCTGATTCGATTAAGCTTTGTTCGCCTGTCGAAATCAAGATAGCGTTAGCACCATTAAAGATATCACCTTAAAATGTTGACCCATACTTCTTCTCGATGTTGGTTATTGGGAATTGCAAATGGACCACATCGATTCAGATTTGAATAAAGCCCCATATAAACCGATACCCAGTTTTGACTTCTTGAGCCCTAAGAGGCCTCAATTTGCATTGTATTGGGCTGAAACTAGGCACATAAGCATCTGATTCTACTTCCAATATCTGTGCGAAGCATGATTTGAAATGGGGTATATACTAATCTAGCCGCTATATTAACCGACCCCCAGATTTGATTTTGGAGCAACTAGAAGACCCAATTTTTGTCCTGATTTGGCTGAAAATTGGCATAATTTTGAACAATGAAGAAGTCATTGGGTAATATTTCAGGCCACTGGGAGAAGAATTGCGCCTTGTAGGGGCTCAAGAAGCAAAATCGGGAGATGAGTTTATATGGGAGCTGTATCAAACTATTGATCGATTCATACCATAGTAAACATGGTATGAGAGAAGTCGTTGTACAAAAATACGAAATCGGATGAGAATTGCGCCCTCTGGCGGCTCAAGAAGTCAAGATCCCAGATAGGTTTATATGGCAGCTATATCAGGTTATGTACCGAATTCCGCCATACTAAGCACGATTATTGGAAGACATAAGAAAACAACTCGTGCAAAATTTCAGCCAAATCGGATGATAATTGCGCGCTCTATTGGCACCAGAAGTCAAGATCCCAGATCGGTTTATATGACAGCTATACCAGAATATGAACCGATTTGAATCATACTTAACACAGTTGTTGAAAGTGATACGAAAACACTACGTGCCAAATTTCAGTCAAATCGGATGAAAGTTGCGCCCTCTAGAGGCTCAAGAAGTCAAGACCCAAGATTGGTTTATATGGCAGCTATATCAAAATATGGACCGATTTGAACCATACTTAGCGCAGCTATTGGAAGTGATATCAAAACACTACGTGCAAAATTTCAGTCAAATCGGATAGGAATAGCGCCCTCTAGAGGCTCAAGAAGTCAAGACCCAAGACCGGTTTATATGACAGCTATACCAGATTATACACCGATTTGAATTATACTTAGCTTCGTTATTGAAAGTGATACCAAAACACCATGTGGAAAATTTCAGTCAAATCGGATAAAAATAACGCCCTCTACAGGCTCAAGAAGTCAAGACCCAAGATCGTTTTATATGGCAGCTTTTTCAAAACATGGACCGATTTGAATCATATTTAACACAGTTGTTGGAAGTGATACCAAAACACCACGTGCGAAATTTCAGTCAAATCGGATAGCAATTGCGCCCTCTACAGGCTCAAGAAGTCAAGACCCAAGATCGGTTTATATGGCAGCTATATCAAAACATGGACCGATTTGGCTCATTTACAATCCTAACGGACCTACACTAATAAAAAGTATTCGTACAAAATTTCAAGCAGCTATCTTTACTCCTTCGAAAATTAGCGTGCTTTCGACAGACAGACGGACGGACAGACGGACGGACAGACGGACGGACAGACGGACGGACAGACGGACGGACAGACGGACAGACGGACAAACAGACGGACGGACAGACGGACGGACAGACGGACGGACAGACGGACAGATGGACGGACAGACGGACGGACAGACGGACGGACAGACGGACGGACAGACGGACCGACAGACGGACGGACAGACGGACGGACGGACAGACGGACAGACGGACAGACGGACGGACGGACAGACGGACGGACGGACAGACGGACGGACAGATGGACGGACGTACAGACGGATAGACGGAAGGACGGACGGACGGACGGACAGACAGACGGACGGACGGACAGACGGACGGACGGACAGACGGACGGACAGATGGACAGACCTGGCTAGATCGACTTTAAATGAAATACAAACAGAATAACGAAATTAGTATACCCCCATCCTATGGTGGAGGGTATAAAAAATGTTTTTTATATTCCTACGCCAATGCTTTTTGTTGTGAGTGTCTGTGTGCCTTACCTTAATGTTGAGGAAATATGTTTATGCTACAACAACAACATATGACATATGAAAATGTATTTTGTTTCCCCCATCTAATACATTCAACTCGGAAATGTTGTTTGGTTCTGATATCATGGTCCACCACGTGCTTGCTTAGGTGTCTATGTTGTCATTGCAAGAGAGAAAGTTCATGAAAAAGTTGTTTTCCTTTTTCCGTTTTTTTTTTCTAACGCACATTTGTAATTTTTACAGCCACTGCGAATGCCTTCCTCCAAAAGGGAGTCCAAAAATAGCATGTTTTGTTGGAAGCTACCAAAAAATAAGTTGGACAGATTGTTGTTTGGGGTTGTGTTAAAAGAGATGCCATGCTAGGCATGTGCCTAAGTAAATTCCATAAGTCAACATATGGCCCCCCCTGGTATGCCCTTTGCAGGGTGTTTAAACATTTGCCAATGCCCAAAATATAAGGACACAATGATTTTGAATTTATTTTTAATAAAAAACAAAAAAAAAAAACAACAACAGCAACATAACATGCTCAAATGTCACAACAAGCCTCTGTCGTATACGACATTTGACATTTAAATATTTGCCAATTATGGAGGCGTAAATATCGTGGTTTGGGACCAGCTGGGAGGACTTAAATGGCATCGTGTGTGTGTGTGTGTGTGTGTGTGCATTAAATTTGTAACGCCTTTGGAAAACGTTTCCATATTTTTTAGCGATAAACAAAAACGGTAGCAATTGGTCTGTGACCTCCTTCCAGTGAGCGTTTGTGCGGTTCTGGCTCTTTGTGCCAGGATATTGTTTTTAAATATCAACTTTCCGAAAATTTTTATGTTGATGATGGTTACTAAATGATTGTGGCAAAGTAGCAAACAAAGGTTAAGGACATGTTGAGTTCTAAAAAAAAAATGTTTGGAATTTAAAATTTTTAAACAGATAAGGAAATGTAAGGCCTTAAAAGGACTAAATGCTAAAAGGATTCACTCAATAGATGTTGGGTTGAAGACGAAATTTGGATGTGGATTTGTGGCTAGCCAGGCACCTTGTTTCAAGCTTTACTCCGTTGGATGAGAGGCAAGCCACAATCCGCATAAAAGCCAAATTCCTCAACATCAGATTTATTTGTGCCCCTGTCTCGACCGAAGACTAGGAAAACCAGACCAAGGATATTTTCTACGAGAGCCTAGAGAGAGAATATGACCGCTGCCTAACCCATGATGTTAAAATCGTTCTGGGAGATTTCAATGCAAAGATAGGGAAGGAAGACATCTTTGGTCCAACAGTCGGAAAATTTCTCAAACTTTACTCCGTTGGATGAGAGGCTAGCCAGAATCCGCATAAAAGCCAAATTCTTCTACATCAGACTTATTTGTGCCCCTGTTTCGACCGAAGACTAGCAAGAGCAGACCAAGGATATTTTCTACGAGCGCCTAGAGAGAGAATATGACTGCCCTGCCCATGATATTAAAATCGTTCTGGGAGATTTCAATGCGAAGATAGGAAAGGAAGACATCTTTGGTCCAACAGTCGGAAAATGTCTCAAACTTTACTCCGATGGATAAGAGGCTAGCCTAAATCCGCAATTCTTCTACATCAGACTTATTTGTGCCCCTGTTTCGACCGAAGACTAGCAAGAGCAGACCAAGGATATTTTCTACGAGCGCCTAGAGAGAGAATATGACCACTGCCCTGCCCATGATATTAAAATCGTTCTGGGAGATTTCAATGCGAAGATAGGAAAGGAAGACATCTTTGGTCCAACAGTCGGAAAATGTCTCAAACTTTACTCCGATGGATGAGAGGCTAGCCAAAATCCGCATAAAAGCCTAATTCTTCTACATAAGACCTGATGGTCCAACAGTCGGAAAATGTAGCCACCATGAGAAAACATCTGATAACAGCTTGAGGCTGATAGATTTTGCCGCTACAAAAAACATGGTAGTTAGCAGATTTCAACATAAAAATATTCACCAGCCACCTGACTGTCAACCGATTAAAACAGGATGAACCAAACTCATTCAAACGTCGTGATAGATGGAAGGCATTCATCCAGCGTGTTAGAAGTCGACCCGTGGAGCGAATATAGATTCGGATCATTTTCTTGTTGCAGCCAAGGTTCGCATCCGTTTGAGCATGGCGAGGAAAGAACGATGTGACACTGCACGGAAGCTGGACATTGAAAAGCTGCAAACACAACAAATGGCAAAGGCATACTCCACTCGACTGACCCAACTGCTTGATGAAAGCATTCCTTGTTGCGATGATATAATGGAACAGTGGCAAGCTACTGCCCACTCCCTGGAAAATGCTACGTAATCCGTAGTTGGGTACCGAAAGCCTCCTCCAAGAAACCCATGCTACGACCAAGAGTGTCGAGATGCTACTGAAGCCAAGAATGCGTCATATAGAGCAACCCTGCAATCAATAGCAATGCGCCAGATGAAGGAGTGGTATCGGAAGAAAAGTAGAAAGGAGAAACGTCTATTCCGCAGAAAGAAATAAGGAAATGGAAAGACGTGAGTGAGAGCGAATTGAGATGTACTGGAGTCAGAATGAAGTCCGGAAATGCAACCAAAGAATTAAAAATCAAACCGATGGCTTTGGTGCAGGCACATTCTCCTGCAGAGACAAAGAAAGAAATCTGGTAACTGACACAGCTTACATGCTGAGGATATGAAAAGAAAATCTTTTTCCAACTGCTAGTGTCCGATGTTGGCGGCGAAGAGGATGCCGCAGAACCAATGCCTGATGATGGCAGAGAATATTTACCTCCTATTCAGAATGAGGTGCAAGTAGCAATGACCCGACTAAAGAACAACAAGGCAGCAGGAGCCGACGGATTACCCGCTGAATTATTAAAGACCAGAGATGACACGCTGATAAGGCGTATGCATCAGCCGATCTGCGCAAGCTGGCTAGAAGAACGCATACCCGATAATTGGAACCTCAGCATACTATGTCCAAATAGCAGTGACCCGACAAAAAATAACAAAGCAGCAGGAGCCGACGGGTTACCCGCTGAACTATTTAAGAATGGAGGCGACACGCTGATAAGGCATATGCATCAGCTTATCTGCACAATCTGGCTAGAAGAACACGTACCCGATGATTGGAACCTCAGCATTCTATGTCCAAGTAGCAATGACCCGACTAAAGAACAACAAGGCAGCAGGAGCCGACGGGTTACCCGCTGAACTTTTTAAGACCGGCGACGATACGCTGATAAGGCGTATGCATCAGCTTATCTGCGCAAGCTGGCTAGAAGAACGCATACCCCATGATTGAAACCTCAGCATACTATGTCCCGTACACAAGAAAGGAGACAAGGCGGAATGTGCCAACTACAGAGGAATAAGTCTCCTCCCCATCGCATATAAGATGCTCTCGTGCGTACTGTGTGAAAGATTAAAACTTAAAGTCAATGAGATAATTGGGCCCTATCAATGCGGCTTTAGACCTGATTAATCCACCCTACGCCAAATCCTGGAAAAGACCCGAGAAGGACAAATTAACACCTACCATCTCTTTGTTGACTACAAGGCCGCCTTCGATGCTCCTTTACGTTCAAAGGTATTTCAAGCCATGTTTGAGTTTGGTATCCCTGCAAAAAGACTCTCCAGGATGACACTTGCTGATACGCGTTCCTCAGTAAGAATAGGAAAGAGTCTCTCCGAACCATTTAATACCAAACGAGGTTTCAGACAAGCAGACAGTCTATCGTGTGATCTCTTTAACATCCTGCTGGAGAAGATTATACGAGATGCAGATGTGAATAGTTATGGCACACTAATCACAAGAGAGCACATGCTACTCGCCTATGCCGACGATATCGATAGCATAGGTCGGTCACCGGAAGTAGTAACTGCTGGCCTTTGAAAGAATCGAAAGAGAGTCAGTGAAAAGGGTCTGGCTGTAAATGGAGATAAGACGAAATGGATGGTCTTAACTCGCAAAAAGCCTTGCACAACCGAGCAGATAAAGAAAATGGAGAAAGTTGGGAACCACAACTTTCAGACAGTCAGTAACTTTATCTACCTCGGCAGCGCCGTAATCGATACGAATGACACCAGTTTTGAGATAAAGCGAAGAATAATACTGGGAAACACATGCTACTTTGGACTAAGTAAGCAGTTTAGAAACAAGGCCAAAGGTATTCAAGAGTAGAGTAGGAATTTCATAATAAAAGTTGGGTCCAAGTACCTGGGGGTCCGCCCCAGCCCCAAAACCGCTTAAAATAGGTTTATTTGACGATCATAACAATATGGGACTCAAATAAAAGGTATTCGGGAGTAGATTACGAATATGGTCAAGAAGTAGGAATAGACTTTATAATTTATAGATAACGGGAGGAGGCGGACCCTCCACCGTTTCACCAAAAACATCACACAAAATCAATTGTGGACCGATCGGGACAATATGGGTATTAAATGAAAAATGTGTGGGAGTAGGTTACGACTCTGGCATACAAATTCATGTCGAAGTATAGATGGTCAACCCATCCTCACAAAAATGCCCAAAATGGGCACATCAGGCAATCACGGATATATGGGACTCGGTTTGTTTGTTCCGTATAGACTGAAAAACGGCAGAACCGATTTTCTTGAAATTTTCCCATATTGTATAGGTTGATCTGGAAGTAAACATAGGCTACACAATTTTTTGATATCGGGAGGTGGGCGGACCCTACCCCTTACCCCGAAAGTACTACCCAAAAATGAAAGTGGACCCTACTCCTGATGTCAAATACACAACCCAAAATCAAGAGTGGAACGTACGGGATAATATAGATATCTAATGAAAGTTATTAGAAAGTAGAATACGAAAATGGTATTAAAATTTGAGTCTAAGTACCCATCGGGCCGCCCCATCCCCAAAACTCCCCCAAACAGTCATATTAGACGTTCATTTCAATATGGGCCTCAAATGAAAGGTATTCGGGAGTAGATTTCGAATCTGGCCTACAAAATCAAATCGAAGTATAGGGCCATAGCGCCACACCTCAAAAACGCCATTAAACCGGTTATGGCTATATGATACTTGGCTGAACAAATTTTCTTAATATTTTCATAGATTGTGTACGTTTGTCTGGAAGGAAACATGGGCTATATAATTTTTAGATATCGGATGGAGGCGCACCCTTCCCCTTACTCCAAAAACGCCACCCTTATCACAAAGTGGTCCGAAGGGCACAGTAAGGGTATCAAATGAAAGATATTGGAGACCAAAAGACGAATATGGTATTACAATTTGGGTCCAAGTTCAGCGTCATAGGCTACAAAGGCACGAATTCGCCCTGAAAATATTTTAAAGAGTTAAAGAAGGCGCAGCGGAGCGGGCCCGGTTCGGCTAGTACTGCATATAAAGGGGACATCCCCGGCGGGTTGGTTACGTGAAAAAAAGAATCTCCTCCTAATGCTGGCGACATTTATGAGTTGTAGTGCCATATAAAAATTCTCTCCAAAGAGTTGTCGCACTGCGGCACGCAGTTCGGACTCGGCTATTAAAAGGAATCCCCTTTACATTGAGCTTAATCTTAAATCGGACAGCACTCATTGATATGTGAGCAGTTTATCCCTGTGCCTTAATGGAATGTTTATGTTCAAATTAGCATTTTTATCAATTTCAAAATACGTCGAAATTTTGTTCCTGTTGTAAAATTTCTTGCCGTTTAAATGTGGCAATTCTACAAATCAATGGTCTAAGGTCTTAATTTTCCATTACAACTTATTGGGGGGTCAAGATGTATTTTTTTAACTCATAACATTTCTATAGAAATTTCTTACCCTCTTGCAATTACGAGTTGGCATTGTTTGACTCACCTACAAAGAGAAAAAGAAAATATTTAAATCAATGTTTATTTAAGATGATTGAAAAATGAATGTACAAAAATTATTTAAAAATCACCATTTGAAACATTATTGAAATGAGCTGGAAAAAAGTTCATTCTTTCCTTTTCAAACATATCCCTCTTTTATCTGTACATTCCCTTAAACGCCCCCCCTTTTTAATAAGCTTAAAATTTTCAACTATAATAATGCCATAAACCTCACAGATATCTAATAAATTATGTGATAATTAATTTAAGCTCCACCAGCGGCAAGCGAGCAAGTGAATGAGCATGCTTTGTTCTCATCTTATGATAGAGCATTACTGCATACATTGCCCTTGGCATTACTCAAAGCCAATGTGACATTATCAGCGAATACAAAGAGACTATGTTGATTGACATAACCAAACAAACCCATGTGTGTTCCTGTGTGTGTGTGTAATCAGAGGTTAGAGCTATGCACTGAGGGCCAAACTGCTTATTCATAGATATATGAGTGTGTGTGTGTGAGTGTGCATGATATTATCCACAGAGATTCAAATGGCAACATAACAGCCTTGCGAATTCATTTTAAATACTCAAACAAAGTTTTACACTCTACAGTCCACAAAAAAAAATGAGAGTGAGAGTGAGAGTCAATCTCCCACACCCCCCGGGTAACAGCAGTTCACATCAAAATGATTATGAGGAGAGTGTTTTTGAGATGCCATAGCAGACTGTAGTGGGTGACTGCTAGCGAGTCATGTGTTTACAGTCAGTCAGTTCATATTGAAAACTATTTGAGAGCACAACTAAAGCTACACACACACGCACACACACACACACATAATTTCATAACGAATCTTGTGTTTGGTTTTTTTGTTGTCGTTGTTGCCGTCACAACGCCTCTGTTGATGCGCTCACAAGTGGTTGTCGAAATATTACCGCATGCACTTCACAATTTCTGCGTTGCAAGTTTAAATGTCCTTGCAAAGCTGTTGCATCGATTTCCCACCATGATGATGAAGACGATGATGGCGTTGCAAAGTTTGACATGTTTTTGAGGGGTAATGAAGTGCAGTTCACACATACAAATATATTGGTAACATTTTGTGGGATTTTGAATGCATCAACGTTGCTTGTGCACTCACGAGATGACAGTAGGGACGAAGAGTATACAAATAGAGATAAAAAATTTTCGTTTAAAAGTTTCTCACAAAAATGTTCGATAAAGTATGTCTTTTAATTTATTTTCTAAACTAACGAGCTGAAAGTTAGTAACGGTAAATACTATATCCATAGAAAGGTTAACTTCGAGAATAAATTGGGTTATAGCATGATGAGGCTGTGGGCCTAGCTAAAGATTAAATTTTTTTCTATTAAGACAAATTTTAATGAAATTTTTTATAAGGACGAAATTTTGTAAAAAATTTTCGGGAATAATTCTATAAGATCGGGAAACTAAAAAACTTTCTCTTAAGACAAATTTTAATGAAATTTTCTATAAGTACAAATTTTAAGGAATTTTTTCAAGGACAAAATTTCCATTAAATTTTCTCTAGAGACAAAGTTTTTATGAAATTTTCTCCAGAGACAAAATTTCCTTGAAATTTACTCTATAGACAAAATTTCCATTAAATATTCTCTAGAGACAAAGTTTTAATGAAATTTTGTCTAGAGACAAAATGTCCATGACATTGAGACAAAGTTTTTATGACATTTTCTCTAGAGAAAAAATTTTTACAAAATTTCTATGAATTTTTTTCTAGCGACAAAATGACCATCAAATTTTCTCTAACGACAAAATTTTCATAAAATTTTCTCCAGAGACAAAATTTTCATGAAATTTTCTCCAGAGACAAAATTTCCATGAAATTTACTCTAGAGCAAAAATTTCCATTCAATTTTCTCTAGAGATAAAGTTTTTACAAATTTTTCTCTAGACACAAAATGTCCATAAAATTTCTCAAGAGACAACATTTTTATGAAATTTTCTCTAGAGATAAAATTTTCATGAAATTTTCTCTAGAGACAAAATTTTTTACGAAATTTCCTTTACAGACAAAATTTCAATGAAATTTTTTCCAGCGACAAATGTCCATCAAATTTTCTCTAAAGACAACATTTTCGTAAAATTTTCTCTAGAGACAAAATTTCCATAAAATTTCCTATGAAAACTTAAATTTTTGTAAAATTTTCTCTAAACACAAAATTTGCATAAAATTTCTCTAGAGACAAAATTCCCATGAAATTTTCTCTAAACACAAAATTTTCATAAAATTATCTCTAAATAGAAAATTTCTATGAAATTTTCTCTAAAACCAAAATTCCTCCAAAATTTCTCCAAAGACAAAATGTTTATGAAATTTCAGTTGAAGACAAATTTCAGTAAAATTTTCTCTTAGGTTAAATTAGGTTAGGTTGAACAAGTAAAAGCGTGCTATGTTCGGCCGGGACGAATCTTGTATAGGCTCCACCATGGATCACATTTGTCGAGTTCTTTTCCCGGTATCTCTTTTAAGGCATATAAAGGATAAAAACAACGAATTGCTATGCTACTGGAGATATATCAACTTATGGTCCGATTCGGATCATAATTGAATTCAATGTTCGAGACAATGTCATTGCGTAAAATTTCAGCCAATTCGAATAAGAATTGAGCCCTTAAGGGGCTTAAGAAGTTAACCAGGGATATCGGTTTATATGGGAGCTGTATCAGGCTATAGACCGCTTGAGACCATATTTGAAACGTACGTTGAAGGTCATGGCAGAAGCCGTTGCACAAAATTTCAGCCAAATCGGATAAAAATTGGTCTATATGGAAACTACGTTCAAATATAATCCACACTTTACCATATTCGGTGCAGATGTTAACGGGTTTAATAAAACTCACTCTTTCAAATATCAACGAAATCGAGTAATAAATACGCCTAGTTTTAGTTTAAGACCCTTAATCAACAGATCGATCTATATGGCAGCTATATTCAATATATGGACCATATTGGATCCAGGATATTGACTGACCTTGTGCAACTCAAGGGGCTCTAAAAGTCAAACTGGGAGATCGGTTTATATGGCAGCTATATGAGGTTATATACCGATTTCAACCATTCTTGGAACAGTTGTTGAAAGTCATACCAAAGCGACATTCGTAACATTTCAACCATATAGGATAAGAAGTGCGCCCCCTAGAAGCCCAAGAAGTCCAATCAGGGAATCGGTTTATATGGTGGCTACACCAGGATATGGGCTGATTTGAACAGACGGACGGACAGACGGACGGACAGACGGACGGACAGACGGACAGACAGACGGACGGACAGACGGACGGAGAGACGGAAGGACATTTGGACAAACAGACGGACGGACAGACGGACAGACGGACGGACAGACGGACGGACAGACGGACGGACAGACGGATGGACAGATGGACGGACGGACAGACGGACAGACGGACGGACAGACGGACGGACAGACGGAGAGACGGACAGATGGACAGATGGACAGACGGATGGACAGACGGATGGACAGACGGACGGACGGATGCACAGACAGACGGACGGACGGATAGACGGACGGACGGACGGACAGACGGACGGACAGGCGGACGGACGGGCGGATGGACAGACGGACGGATGAACAGACAGACGGACGGACATTTAAAATTTTACACAAATACTTCTTATTAGCGTAGGTCAGTTGGCATGGTAAATGGGCCATATCGGTTCATGTTTTGATATAGCTGCCATATAAACCGATCTTGGGTCTTGACTTCTTGAGCCTCTAGTGTCCGAAATTCTTATCCGATTGGAATAAAATTTTGCACGACGTGTTTTGTTATGATATCCAACAACTGTGTCAAGTATGGTTCAAATCGGTCCATAACCTGATATAGCTGCCATATAAACCGATCTTGGGTCTTGACTTCTTGAGCCACTAGAGGGCGCAATTCCAATCCGATTTGGCTGAAATTTTGCACGACGTGTTTTGCTATGACTTCCAACAACTGTGCCAAGTATGGTTCAAATCAATCAATAACCTGATATAGCTGTCATATGTACCCATATTAAGTCTTGACTTCTTGAGCCTCTAGGGGGCGCAATTCTTATCCGATTGAAATGAAATTTTGTACGACGTGTTTTGTTATGATATGCAACAACTGTGCCAAGTATGGTTCAAATAGGTTTATAACCTGAAATAGCTGCCATATAAACCGATATTGAACTTCTTGAGCCACTAGAGGGCGCAATTTTTATCCAATTTGAATGAAATTTCGCGCGAATTATTTTGTTATGTGCTAAGTATGGTTCAAATCGATGTATAATCTGATATAGCTGTCATATAAACCAATCTTTGGTCTTGACTTCTTGAGCCACTAGAGGGCGCTATTTCTCACCGATTTGCCTGAAATTTTGCATGACGTATTTTGTTATGACTTTAAAAAACTGTGCCAAATAAGGTACAAATCGGTTCGTAACCTGATATAGCTGCCATATAAACCGATCAGGGATCTTGAGTTTTTTAGTCTCTAGGGGTCGCAATTATTATCCGATTTGCCTGAAATTTTGTACGACGGATCCTCTCAAGACCATCAAGTTGGTCCAGTTAAGACCACAATTAGATTATATGTCGGAGACCGGTGTAAAATTTCAGCCAATTCGAATAAGAATTGCGGCCTTTGGGGGCTCAAGAAATAAAATAGAGAGATTGATTTATATGGGATCTTTATCAGGCTATAGCACGATTCAGACCATAATAAACACGTATTATTATGGTCTGAATCGTGCTATAGCCTGATAAAGATCCCATATAAATCAATCTCTCTATTTTATTTCTTGAGCCCCCAAAGGCCGCAATTCTTATTCGAATTGGCTGAAATTTTACACCGGTCTCCGACATATAATCTAATTGTGGTCTTAACTGGACCATATCTTGATATCGCTCTAATTTCAGAGCAAATCTTTTATTTTATCCTTTTTTTGCCTAAGAAGAGATGCCGGGAAAAGAACTCGACAAATGCGATCCATGTTGGAGGGTACATAACATTCGGTCCGGCCGAACTTAGGCCGATTTTATTCTTTTTGACCAAAAAAAGAATTTCATCTTTTCATTTCTCATGGATTTCTTCCACCACAAAACCTCTGCTTTATTATTTGAATTAGCTCTCATATTTCGAAAATGCCTATTACAAACGCTTAAGGATCAGCCTGCGACATTAACAATTGTAATACACAAAGATTTGCATTACTTAGGGAACAATTTTGCTAAAAATTAATTGCTTGCCACGAACCTATCCCCTCTTTTTGCCTTAACAATGCCCCTCTCTGAGTGCCTTCAATGGTTTCATTTTGCCTGGGGCATTTACCCACACACACACACACACACTCATACAATGGCCTATATATTTGAAGCAATAAAAATATTTCATACTTTTTATTGGCTGGCAGAGAAGGGAGAGGGAGAGAGAGGGAGTGGGTGAGAGCAACCCAATCAATATCACAATTGAATCCAAAAGTGCCATGGACATGAAAGTAAATGTGAGTTAACCTAAAACATTTTGCATTGAGTTAGCGGCCTACGTTAGCAATAAAAGTTGAAGGGGGGCCGCTCCCATTTCAATGGCAATGGCAACAATGGGCTAACACATGGTGTGGAGGGAAAAAGTCATAAACGCATACACAACGAAATGAGAATTTTCCCGCCAAAAAACTAGTGATTACCAAGGCTCCTGAATGTATTAAAAGGCCTATTTTCCACTACAAAAACACACACATACACATACTGTGTGTTTCACTCGAACCCATGGGCTAAGGCATTTACACTAACACATATGCCTATGTGTGTTACAACATGAGCATACATATGTCCTTTAAATATCTACAGGGATATGTTTCAAAAGGCGATAGCGGCGACGGCGGCGGCGACGACGACGACGATGCCACCAACAACTTTTAGGGGGAAATGTGATAATCCTTATTCATTGCCAACGGAAATGTAAGAAAAGAAGAGCACAAAGAATACTCAAGCACTCACACCGACTTACAACAGATATGGAAAAACAATAAAAAACTATGAATTATTATATTATACAGACTGTACGGCTATGCTGGCGCGTATATGTTTCCCTATATAACAATGTTTGCATGTGTTCGTGTGTGTGTGTTTTCCAGCATACGCAATTTCATGCTGTTAACTCCTCCTCACTCCTTTTGGCTGGCCGCCGTTTGCATAGAAGTTCTGATATCCCCAACAATTACAGCAAAAAGGGGAAAAAAAACCATCATCATCGTCGTCATCATCATGGGAGACAATGCGTTGTGATTTCATAAGTTATTCAGGGTTTCTATGCTTTTTCAGTCGCCATATACCACATAAATTATTTTATTGGGGTGGGGTGGAAGAAAAAGATAGCAAATTGCATATTTTGCCCATGAACATTCCACTAAGGAACAGGGGCAAACTTCTCACATATCAATGAGTGCAGTCCGATTTAAGTTTTAAGCTCAATGATAAGGGGTCTCCTTTTTATAGTCGAGTCCGAACGACGTGCCACACCTCTTTAGAGGGAAGTTTTAGATGGCATAGTACCTCGCAAATGTTGCCAGCATTAGGAGGGGAAAACCACCGCAGAAAATTTATTCTGATGGTCTCGCCAGGATTCGCACCCGGGCGTTCAGTGTCATAGGCGGACATGCTTACCACTGCGCTACGGTGGCCTGGTGGAGGGTATAACAAGGCAAAACATGCCAAGTTCGGTTGAGACGAATCTTGGCAAAGTACTTTACTCAAAAGAATGTCATCCAAAAATGACAAACAACAGTTGGTAAACACAAGTAAAAAGGCTTTAAGTTCAGCCGAGTCGAACTTTGGATACCCACCACCTCGGATATATACGTAAACCACCTTTCGTCAAAATTCGGTGAAAAATACATACTTTATGCCTCATAGCAGTTATATCGAAACATATTCCGATTTGGACCAAATACAAAATGTTGATCTTTTTAGTAGCTTTCTCGAATGTCCAAAAAACTAACATAAGTCACTGTGTAAAATTTCAGTGAAATCGGATTATAAATGCGTCTTTTATGGGGCCAAGACTATAAATCGAGATGTCGGTATACATGGCAGCTATATCCAAATCTGGACCGATTTGCACCAAGATGCAGAAAAATGGCAGCTATATTCAATTCTGAACCGATCTGGACCAAATTGAAGAAGGATGTCGAAGGGCTTAATTAAACTCATTGTCCCCAATTTCGGCGACATAGGACAATAATTGTGCCTTTTATGGGCCCAAAGCCTTAAATCGAGAAATCGGTCTATATGGCAGCTATATCCAACTCTGAACCGATCTGGACCAAATTAAAGAAGGATGTCGAGGGGCTTAACACAACTCACTGTCCCAAATTTCGGCAAAATCGGACAATAAATGTGTCTTTTATGGTGTCAAATCCTTAAATCGAGAGATCGGTCTATATGGCAGCTATATCCAAATCAAGACCGATCTAGGCCAAATTGAAGGAGGATATCGAAGAGCCTAACATTACTCACTGTCCCAAATTTCGGCGAAATCGGACAATTCATGTGCCTTTTTTGGGCTCAAAATTTAAAATCGAGAGATCGGTCTATATGACAGCTATATGCAAATCTGAACCGATCTGTGCCATAATGCAGAAGTATATCAAGGGGCTTAGCCTAACTCACTGTCCCAAATTTCGGCGACATCGGACAATATATGCGCCTTTTATGGGCTTAAGACCCTAAATCGGAGGATCGGTCTATATGGCAGCTATATCCAAATCTAGACCGATCTCAGCCAAATTGACGAAAGTTGTCGAAGGGCCTAACACAACTCACTATTCCAAATTTCAACAAAATCGGATAGTAAAAATGGCTTTTATGGGCCTTAGACCCTAAGTCGGCGGATCGGTCTATATGGCAGCTATATCCAAATCTGAACCGATGTGATTCAAATTGCAGAAGGATGTTGAGGGTCTTAATTAAACTCACCGTTTTAAATTTCAGCAAAATCGGATAATAAATGTGGCTTTTATGGGCCAAAGACCCTAAATCGGAGGGTCGGTCTATATGGGAGCTATATCAAGATATAGTCCGATATAGCTTATCTTCGAACTCAATCTGCTTATGGACAAAAAGAGAATCTGTGCAGAGTTTCAGCTTAATATCTCTATTTTAAAAGTCTGTAGCGTGATTTCAACAGACAGACGGACGCACATGTCTAGGTCGTCTTAGATTTTTACGCTGATCAAGAATATAGGGTCGGAAATGGATATTTCCATATGTTGCAAACGGAATGACAAAATGAATATACCCCCATCCTTCGGAGGTGGGTATAGAAAAACATTTAGGCTTCTCTTTTTAAAAATTGAGGCTCTGTGTCTCCCATTCCCCATACCCTTGGGTAGTTTGAATCCCGAAATTCTTAGTCCACGAACCATTCCTCCACAAACCCATGGTTCTTGGATAGGAACCGCGTCAAATCCCCAGGAGGACCTTAAATGCCGCCAAAGCAGCCTTACGATGGAGGAGATTTATCTGCTGGATTCAGACCTTAGTCAGGATTCAGAACATCCACCACTGTTGAGTTAGCCTCGTCTTCAAATTCCACCAGGAGTTCATCCTCACAAGATTCGCTAGATCTTGTCATGATAAGATTCCTTACGCACCCAAGGGCCTGTGAGAAAGCAGTGGAGCCACTCTTCCTCAGGACTCTGGATACTTGGGATGTGAACGATTTCTCCTTAGATGCTTCACTAGCTGCTGCTGTCGAAGTACTTTTTGAGTTTCGTCCTTCCCCGCAGGCGCACACCTTGGGCCCAGTCCAACCGGATGACCCATCCACATAGGGCTTTTCGGGTCCCGTTTCGATGCCTTCTCTTCCTGTCTGGATTGTGGCAGGGGATTTTCAGTCTCCTGCAATCCGCCACACCTTACCGATGTGGTCGATAATTCCTCAGGTAAGTGTTCAACAATAACTGTTGAGTCATCTCCGGATTCCCCATCCCCACCGCTTCTATAGACCCTCAGTTTCAACTTGTTGAATCCGTAGGACACAACTCCTTCAGACTTGTTGAGGTCTGTGAGACAGCCGAAGTTAAGTACGAATACTGCATGTCTAAAGTGTTCATCAGCCTCATTTAAATCTAGCAATCTTCCAATCAGTGGTTGAAAGATTGGGATACCATTCCCTTAGCCTTCCAAGTATGGATTTAGCATCTGAGGAAATCCTTGGTATCCTAGCATGCGCCATTGGTCGAAAAGGAATATCTTTCATCTTGCCTAAATCTAGTGCTGCACCTGGCCAAATCTCACCAATCTTTTTTAGCTTATAACGATAAATTTCAATAGATCGTTCATCCCCGAAGGCATTTAGTCCGTATCGGCCCCGATAACAGTCTGCATCACAATTTTTTTTTTGGGTCTTGGGTCTCCTTCAGACATAAGAAATTCCGCAAGAACATCGGTGTATACTGTAACAGTCCATTGAATAACCCACTCCAACTATTCCTAGGTAGGCTGCCCTGTTCTTCTCCCTTGGTCCTTGGACCCTTTACACTATTGTTCGCCCTAGTTCTTTGAGGCATGGGATGCCCCCCAGGTGATGGCAGCCTTTTGGCTCACTGCTGTGCAGTTTCTGAGTCTAGATGCGTAGTCTTTGGGGTAGCCTGTGCAGCGCATCGCAGAGCTCAATTTAGGGAGTCTCTCTCCCTATTAGTGAGAGTCTTAGGATCATTCGCAACAAGCCTCTCAATAAACCCGAGAGCGATGTGCCTTCTATTATTCCAATCTCTTAAAGAGCGTGTTGGTTTACCGGAGAAGGTCGATGGCCTAGGCAAATTATAGGCATGCAAAGATAGAATAGGTTCGGCTTTGTCCTTAAGACTCGAACCAGGTGTCTTCGTCAAAAACCCCTGCTGACCAGTAGTCTGGCGTCTACTGGAGCCGCTCCACCAGTCAAGGTATCAGTAGCAGACCACATACTACTGCCTGATACCAATACCACAGCTATTGCGTCTTTGGAGTCCGTTCTAAGCCTACTCCGGGGTTTGAGATCTGCCGCAATCAATTGCCGTTTTGATTGTTATGGTATAGTCCAAATACGAACTTAGTTAACTAAGGGCAAATTTTAAGCGGAATCCATGTTCGTGGGTAACCAAGATTCAACCCGGCCGAACTTAAATTAAATTTAAGTTTTTCCAAGTTTTCATTTAACCATCCTTATGTTGTTTCATTGTTTCCTGATAATTTTTTTTTCTCTCATAAGAGATTTTAGGATCCTGGTACTTTTGTAGCCTGGGAGAGGTTCGCGCCAACATAAATTTTTACATTGTTAAGGCGTCATTCAATGTTAACTGATTTTCTGTGTAAGACTGCCGGAGTGGCTGCCTACAAAGCTGAGCCGTTAGTCTACGACATGGCATTGCATTTTGAGCTCATTTCTCATTGTCATGAAGACATTCGAACAAAAAAAGGGACAGCAGAGTGGGTGATGAGGCTAGCATACATAAGAAAGTTTATGCAGCTTGTAGGTCTGTAAAGATATGATGGTCACATTTTTTACAATTCTAACCGCATCATCACCAATAACATCATCATCACCCTTAGCATTATAATCATAGCCTGTCTGTTTGTTATTTTCAGTGCGAAGGGAAGTAAACCGGTTTTTGCCTTTTTTTTAAAGAGTATTATACTCTCTCTCTCTCTCATACGCACACACACACCCACACATATGCAGCAAGGCGTTGATTTGCTCATGAGGGTTTAATGCAGTTTTTCCTTCATTTGTGCAAGCATTCACACATGGTTGCGTATGAGTAATATTCAATTTGCTGTGAATGTTTTATTAAGTATACGTTACGCTGGCTTGACTATGAATTAATTATGGCAGGTAGAGAGCTAAGGGGCTAAAAAGTCTAAGATATGCATAAATCTCTTATAATTGTAGTTTGGTTTAGAAATGTTGACATAATGTGGAGAGCAAATTTACATGGTGTATAATACCTTTTACGTGCTGTATATGTCCTTAGGATTTTTATGTTTTTAAAGCATAAACACGTTGTCTTTCTGCTTGTTTTTGTTTTATTGCGCATTTATATTTGACCATTACATCCCACCTTAGGTTGTAGATAGCAGACAAACAGTTCTGATTTTATTCCCTTAATCATTTTTAATGTTTCAAAAAGCATACTCCGGAAATAAGCCTTTTTTTATCCCAAGCTTCCGGAGGAGGACAATCTTGCAATCGTTAAATGAGATTACTTTGATAATTGGCTGGAATAGGGAACTAAGTTAAGTAACTTAATGCGTTCTTGAGTCTTTTATTTGATATTTTCGGCACGGAAATTCAATTTATTAAGAAATAGGAGAAATGAGATATAATTTGTAACAAAATAAAATAAAATAAAATAAAATTAAATAAAATAAAATAAAATAAAATAAAATAAAATAAAATAAAATAAAATAAAATAAAATAAAATAAAATAAAATAAAATAAAATAAAATAAAATAAAATAAAATAAAATAAAATAAAATAAAATAAAATAAAATAAAATAAAATAAAATA
>NC_081555.1:170438776-170493776 GCF_963082655.1 Stomoxys calcitrans | reverse complement strand
ATGAGGCTCAAATAAGAGCGTTTTCAAAGTGGAACACGAATCCGATATATATTATCAAGTCCTTCTCATTAAGTGGCCGCCCATATCCCAAAACACAACCCAAGCCGGCCATGTTTGCCGACTATGGAAATATGGGGCTCAAATTAAAGGTATATGGAAGTAGACCACATATCTGATCTCAACATTAGGGGCCAACTATCTAGCGGACGTCCCACCACCATAACAACCCCCAAATAAGACGTATTTGCTCACCAAAACAATTTGGGTCGTAAAGAGAGTGGAACTAAATATTCATAGTTTTTAGGGCCAATACCCCAAACCGGACATATTTGCTGACTTTTGCAATAAGCAGTTTAAATGAGATTAGAAAACGAATTTGATATCCAATTTTGAGGCCAATGGCAATATGGGGTTCAAATAAATGATATATAGATATATGAGAATAGAGTACGTAGCTGAAATATTTACGGCTTTGTATCCCACAAGGACCACCCAAGCCCCAAAATACCCCTAAATCGGGCATATTTACCGACCATGTCCATGTGGAGCTTAAATGAAAGGTATTGGGGGGTAGAGCAAGAATTGATACCCATTTTCAGGACCAATTTTCTGGGGGGTCCACCCCTTTCGCAAAATACCCCACAAACAGCAATTTTTAACTGACCATCGCAATATGGGGCTCAAATAAAGGTATTTGGGAGTAGAATACGAATTTGATATCCAAATGTAGGACCATGTATTTAGGGCATTACCCCTTCCCCAAAACACCCCCCAAAGGGTAAAAATTTTTTGACCATGCCAATATGTGGCTCAAATGAAAGGTATTTGAGATTAGTAAACGAATTTGAAGACCTTTTTTGGGGTCATGTGTTTGGGTGAGGTTTCATCCTGTAAACTCCTCTTA
This sequence comes from Stomoxys calcitrans, assembly GCF_963082655.1. Lineage (NCBI taxonomy): Eukaryota > Metazoa > Arthropoda > Insecta > Diptera > Muscidae > Stomoxys > Stomoxys calcitrans. The sequence goes on along the minus strand of NC_081555.1, from coordinate 170,492,872 downwards.
AGCCAATGGCAATATGGGTTTAAATAAATGGTATTTGAGAGAGGAGCACGAGGCTGATATTTTCACAGGGCCAAGTATCTGGGGGGACCACCCCTCCCCCGAAAACACCACTAGATCGGACATCATGAGAATATCGGGCTGATATACAAATTGGGTTGCCCAAAAGTAATTGCGGATTTTCATATAGTCGGCGTTGACAATTTTTTTCAACGGCTTGTGACTCTGTAATCGCATTCTTTTTTCTGTCAGTTATCAGCTGCTACTTTTAGCTTGATTTAGAAAAAAAGTGTAAAAAAAGTATATTTGATTAAAGTTCATTCTAAGTCTTATTAAAAATGCATTTACTTTCTTTTAAAAAATCCGCAATTACTTTTTGGGCAACCCAATAGTTGTGTTTTCAAATATTTTCACTTTGTAGATATTTAAAATCAGTTCTTTGCCTCACCTTTTCCCCATCTTCTCATCTCTAGAGACAATTTTTACGCACATAATGTCAATGCCTTTCATGTAAACCCATAATTTTTGTTAAATCTCTCCCCTGCATTCCCCTACTCTCTTACTACCACCTTATTGTACCCTTCAACGTTGAAACGCATGTAAGCTCTTGTACACACACACATTAACATAAGATCCAAATAAAATTACCATCTCTTAAGAATGCAGAGAGATATAAGGCAAAGTGGTGGGGGGACAAGAATGAGTTTAAGAATGCTTGGTAATCACAAAAATCTGTTCGTTGCGTTGCATTATTTAAATTATAATAAAATCAAAGTTTATGTATGAACACGCACATTTTGCAGGAAATTTTGTTTTACAAACACATATGAAGAGTTCACACTCATGCCACCATGAGATTATGTGCATGTCTTTGTAAGTGTATGCGTACTCTTAAGACGTACTTAAGTCGCACGATTCATGACATTCATGAGTCTATGCCCTTAGGTGAAATTTATTAAAATTATTCTAATGACACTGCCATTTTAGAACAACTAAAGCAGGATAAGCGTACAAGTATAAATTTGTAACAAATATCTATACGCACAACATTAGAGTCACTTAAACACTATATCTGTATGGCTGATGGAAGAAAGGGAGAGAGGACAAGTGTTAGTCGATAAGTGCTGCCATTATTATTGAAGGAGATAACTGAAATTGTTATTTAGGTTTATAAGGTTACTAGCTGACCCTGGCCCGCTCCGCTGCGCCTTCTTTTACTGTATATGGAACAAAAGTTTCCTTGAAATATTTATTTCGACAATTAAACATCTTTTAGTGAAACTATCGCTTCATGCGATAGTTTATCGCATGAAGCGATAAACTATTTCATGCAACGAAAATAGTTTATCGCTTGACTAACAGTTTAACAATATAAGTACCTTTATCTGAATCTCATGTGATCTTTATTGGTCGACGAATTTAAGTTTGAATGTAAGGTGTAATCCATTCTTGAAATACTTCATTTCAACCAGATATTCTCATGATGTCTGCTCTAGTGGTGTTTTCGGCGGAGGGGTGGTCCCCCAGATACTTGGCCCTGAAAAGATATCAGCATCGTGCTTTTCTCTCAAATACCATTTATTTAAACCCCATATTGCCATTGGCTTAAGAGGAGTTTACAGGATGAGGCGTCCCCCAAAAACAAGGCGCCAAAATAGATTATCACATTCGTTTTCTTATCTCAAATACCTTTCATTTGAGCTACATATTGGCATGGTCGAAAATTTTTTTCCCTTTGGGTGTGTTTTGGGAAAGGGATGATGCCCTAAACACATGGTCCTACATTTGGATATCAAATTGGTATTCTACTCGCAAATACCTTTATTTGAGCCCCATATTGCGATGGTCAGTAAAAAATTGCTGTTTGTGGGGTATTTTGGGAAAGGAGTAGACCCCCAGAAAATTGGTGCCGAAAATGGGTATCAATTATTGCACTAACCCCCAATTCCTTTCATTTAAGTTCCACATTGACATGGTCGGTAAATATGCTCGACTTAGGGGTGTTTTGGGGATTGGGGTGGTCCCCCAAGTTCTAAGCCCGGAAAATATATCAGCAACGTGCTCTATTCTCATATATTTAAACCCCATATTGCCATTGCCCTTAAAATTGGATATCAAATTCGTTTTCTAATCTCATTTACACTCCTTATTGCAAAAGTCAGCAAATATGTCCTGTTTGGGGTATTGGCCCTAAAAACTATGAATATTTAGTTCCACTCTCTTTACGAACCAAATTGTCTTGGTGAGCAAATACGTCCTATTTGGGGGTTGTTATGGTGGTGGGACGTCCGCTAGATAGTTGGCCCCTAATGTTGATATCAGATATGTGGTCTACTCCGACATACCTTTAATTTGAGCCCCATATTTCCATAGTCGGCAAACGTGACCGGCTTCGGGGGTGTTTTGGGGGATGGGCGGCCACTCAGTGAATTGGCCTTGAAAATATATATCGGATTTGTGTTCCACTTTATTAACCCTCTTAGTTGAGCCTCATATTGGAAAAGTCAGCAAATACTTCCAATTTGGTGGTGTTGTGGGGGTGGGGTGGCCCCATAGACACTTTCCCGAATATTGATATCAAAGTCGTGCTTTACTCCCAAAGACCTTTCATTTGAGCCCCATATTGCTATGGTCGTAAATTTGTCCCTTTGGGGGAAGTTTTGGTGAGAGGCGGCCCACCAAACATTTGGTCCCATATTTGGATATCAGATTCGTATTCTACATTCAAATACCTTTTATTAAGACCCATATTGCCATGGTCAGTAAATAAGTTCTATTTGGGGGCGTTTGGGATTGGGGTGGAGCCCAAATACTTGGTCCCACATACGGATATCAGATTCATATTCTACTCACAAATACCTTTCATTTGAGTCCCATATTGCCATGGTCAGTAAATATATCCGTTTTGGGGGTGTTTTGGGGCTTGGGGTGGTCCCCCTAGCACTTGGTCCGACAATTGGTTATCAGATACGTTTTGTTATCATGAATACCTTTCATTTGAGTCCCATATTGTCGTGATTGGTCTAAATATATGTTTGGTAGGTTTTTGGGTGGAGCGGCCTCCACAGGTACCCATCCAAAATTTGGATACCAAATTTTTATATTTAGGGTACTATATAAGAGCACACAAAATTTCTCTTAAATCGCACCACCCATCTCCGCGATCTGGCGTTTCTGAAAATTAGGGTAAGGGGAAGCCACATACATTATTCGATTTTGCTGAAATTTGGAACAGTAAGATGCGTTAAGCCACCCCATATCCTCCTTCAATTTGGCCCGATCAGTTCAGATTTGGATATACCTACCATATAGACCGATCTCTCGATTTAAGCTTTTGGGACCCATAAAAGATGCATTTATTATCCGATATCATTAAAACTCCGAACAGTGACATCCCTACCCTCTTCGACATCCATCTTCGATTTGGTTACCATCCGTCCAGATTTGGATATAGCTGCCATATAGACCGATCTCTTGATTTAAAGTTTTGGGCCCATAAAAGGCGCAATTATAATCAGATTTCGTCAAAATTTGGGACAGTGAGTTGTGATAGGCCCTTCGACATTCCTCTTTCATTTGGCCCCGATAGATCCAGAGTTGGATATAGCTCCATATATATACCGATCTCTCGATTTAAGGTTTTGGGCCCATAAAACGCTCCTTAATAATCCAATTTCGCCGAAATTTGAGACAGAAAGTTGTGTTAGGCTCTTAGACATTTTTCTGCAATTTGGTCGATCGGTCGAGATTTGGACCGATTTAAGGTTTTGGACCCATTAAACGCGCATTAATAATCCGATTTCGCCGAAATTTGGGACAGAAAGTTTTGTTAGGCTCTTTCGATCGGTCGAGATTTGGAACTATTTAAGGTTTATAACCCATAAAACGCGTATTTATCGTCCCATGTAGCCGAAATTTGGGTCAGTGAGTTGTGTTAGGCCCTTCGATATCCTTTTTCAATTTGGCTCAGATCGGTTTAGAATTGGATATAGCTGCCATATAGACCGATTTCTCTATTTAAAGTCTTGGCACCATAAAAGGCGCATTTATAATCCGATTTCGCTGAAATTTGACACAGTGACTTATGTTGGGTTTTCAGATATTCGTGTCGTATATGCTTCAGATCGGTCTAAATTTGGATATAGCTACCATAAAGACCAATTTTTTGTTCTACAAAATTGAAGAATGACTTGAACTTATTAGACCACTCAATGTCCGTGACGAAATAGGTCCAAATCGGACCATATTTCAATAAAGCTGCTATGGGGGGCATAAATAATGCTTTTTTCACCGGATTATGGCAAAAGGTGGTTTATATATATACCCGAGGTGGTGGGTATCTTAAGTTCGGCCAGGCCGAACTTAACGCCTTTTTACTTTTTTTGATAATTTTAATTTATTCCATTCCAAACTTCTTGTTGCAACTTTTCCAAACACGGAAACGAAAACTCTGCTCTTAGTTGGCTTATGCTTATACGTCAGTGACTCTAACAAAAAGCCCATAAAGGTGTTTGTGTGTGTGTGTGTGCTTGTACTGAGAGCCTTCTTATTCATACTCATAAACGGCAAATTTGTTATTTTGCGATTTATTTACTGCAGGCCATATTGAATGCACCTCTGTGTTTATGTGTGTGTGTGTGTGTGTCTTGAACATATTTGGAGAGCGTAGAGCATTTATCGTCATGTCTGTGTTTGACTTTGAGTGTTATCTTTATTACCGTGTGTTATTTTTCGTATGCATGTATGACCACTTTTTGTCCCTCTCTCTCACAAGCACACACACTTAGTCAATGCCTTTGTATTTAGCAAATGATGTGCGTTTTTTATATGTGATTACCAACAACAATAACTTTAATGAAATGTTTAATGAGCACTAAAATTTGTGTTTATTCGCTTACTTAGGTTAGAAGAAAGCAGAGCTCTCTTAGTCCCCCCCTTAAACAAAAGCGCCAAACGCTCGCTTGATTTTATGACTCTGGTTATTGTTTGGTTATGCCCTTAATGTGTGTTACCGTCATTATGCCATCGAAGAAGGAGTAAAAGCACCAAGAGTTAGAGCTGAGGGTGAGTGAGTGTTGGTAATGTGATGTTGTAAATTTCGCAGCAAATGCTTAATTTGGGGAAGGTATGCCAAAAAGGATTGAATGACAATGTGTGTCACCAAGAAAAATTAAAAAACTCAGTGAGGAGTCAGATGGCACTCGAAATGAAAAGGGGAGTTATTAGCGTCTTTAAATTTACCACGAAACACACAGGAATACCAAAAACGGACCATCTGCAAATGCAAATTTTGCCACCTCTTTCGAGAGAAGTTTTACATGGCGTAGTACCTCACAAATGTTGCCAGCATTAGGAGGGGAAAACCACCGTTGAAAATTTTTTCTGATGGTCTCGCCACGATTCGAACCCAGGCGTTCAGCGTCATAGGCGGACATGCTAACCTGTGCGCTACGGTGGCCTCCTAAAAAAACGGACCACCTACCGTTGTCAAACCACGCGAACAAAAAAGGACCATGATCAGCGTATCTGAACCTGCATTTCGGGACATCGAGGGACACACATGCGATCACACAAAACCCATGCGGTTGGGGCGCTGGGCCTTTAACCTGACCCCGAAATATTATAAGAATTAATCTGGAAAAAAAGAGCAGAAAGAACGGACTCCCCTAACGTTGAAGACCCATGCAAACGAAAAAAAGGAACATGATTTGCGGATCTACACCTGGAATGTCCGCACTCTTTATAGAGAAGGTGCAGTATATGAATTGGCAGATGTATTGGAGAAGTACATGACAGATAATACCAATGGAAGTGCGATGGACCGTAAATGGCGTCAAAACAACACCTTAGGGTGACGAAGTATACTATAGCTGCCATGACACGAGGCATGAATTTGGCTGTGGATTTGTGGTTAGTCGGTGACTGAAACATCTTGTCTCCAGCTTAACTCCGGTGGATGAGAGGCTAGCCACAGTTCGCATAAAAAAAACAAAATTTTCAACATCAGCTTTATTTGTGCCCATGACTCGACGAAAGACAAGGACGAGCAGATCAAAGATATTTTCTACGAGCGCCTAGAGAGAGAATATGACCGCTGCCCCGCCCATGATATTCAAATCCTTCTGGAGTATTTCAATGCGAAGATAGGGAAGGAAGACATTTTTGGTCCAACAGTCGAAAAGTTTAGCCTCCACGGGATAACGTCCCGTAATGGGTTAAGGCTAATAGATTTTTCCGCGGCAGAAAAATGGTAGTTAGTAGCACCAGATTTCAACATAAAAATATTCACAAAGCCACCAAAACACGAGAAACCAAAAGTGATCAGGTTCTGATAGATAGAAGGCATTTATCCAGCGTATTAGATGTACGATCGATCCATGGAGCACCTACAGATTGGGATGATTATCTTTTATCAGCAAATGTTCGCACCCGTTTGAGCATGGCGAGTATAGTGCGCTCGGACACTGCACGGATGCTGGACATTGAAAAACTGCAAACACAAAAGACGACAACGGCTTACACCACTCGACTGGCCCAACTGTTTGATGAAAGCACCGAAGATATAACAGCGCAGAGGCAATGCATGGCGCACTACATGGAAAATGACGTGAAATCCTTACTAGGGTACCGGAAGCCTCCCCCAAGAAACCCATGATACGACAAAGAGTGTCGAAATGCTACTGAAGCCAAGAAAGCGGCATACAGAGCAACCCTGCAATCAGTGGTAAGGCGCCAGATGAAGGGAGAAAAGGAGAGTGGAGAAACGTCTATTCTGCAGAAAGGAATTGGGAAATGGAAAGACGTGAGTATGAGCGAATTGAGATGTACAGGAGTCAGAATGAAAGAATCAAACATCAAATCGATGGCTTTGATGAAGGCAAATCCTGATGCAGAAACAAAGAAGGAAATCTGGTAACTGATACAGATAGTGTGCTTGGAATATGAAAAGAACATTTCTCCTTACCTTGTGGTGTCCGACAATGACGGCGAAGAACATAGCGGAGAACCAATCCCTGAATATCTATCTTCTAGTCAGAATGAGTAGCAGTGACCCGATTGAAGAATAAAAATTAAAAACCGATCTTGAATCTTGACTTCTTGAGCCTCTAAAAGACCGACGGACGAGCGGACGGATGGACAGACGAATGGACAGACGGATGGACAGACGGATGGACAGACGGATGGACAGACGGATGAACAGACGGATGGACAGACGGATGGACAGACGGATGAACAGACGGATGGACAGACGAATGGACAGACGGACGGATGGACAAACGGAAGGACGGACGGACATACGGACGAACAGACGGACGGACGGACAGATGGACAGACGGACAGACGGACGGACGGACAGATGGACAGACGGACAGACGGACGGACGGACAAACGGACGGACGGACAGACGGACGAACGAATAGACGGAGGGACAGACGGACGGACAAACGGACGGACGGACAGACGGACAAACGAATAGACGGAAGGACAGACGGATGGACAGACAGACAGATGGATAGACGGACGAATGGACAGACGGACGAATGGACAGACGGACGGACAGAGGGACGGACGGACGGACAGACGGACGAACGAATAGAAGGAAGGACAGATGGATGGACAGACGGACGGACGGACGGACGGACGGACAGACGGACGAACGAATAGACGGAAGGACAGACGGATGGACAGACGGACGGACGGACAGACGGACGAACGAATAGACGGATGGACAGTCTGACGGACATACATGCAGGCAGACGAACGGATGGAGGGACTGTCAGACGGACAGACAGATGGACGGTTAGACGGACGGAGAGACGGACGGACAGACAGACGGTTAGACGGACGGACATGGCTAGATCGACTTAAAACACATGTCTATCAAGAATATGTATACTTTATGGGGTCTCAAACGAATATTTCGAGGAGTTACTAACAGAATGACGAAATTACTATGGTGGAAGGTATAACAAGTAAAAAGGCGATAAGTTCATCCGGGCCGAACTTTGGATACCCACGACCTCGGGTATATATGCAAACCACCTTTCGTCAAAATCCGGTGAAAATAGCATACCTTCCATTCCATAGCAGCTATATCGAAATATATTCCGACTTGGACCAAATACTTTTAAGTACAAGTCATTGTGCAGTTGTGTATAACAAAATATTGGTATTTTTAGTAACTGTATCTAAAAATTAACCGATCTGAACCATATACTACACGGATGTCGAAAAGCTCAACATCAGTCACTGTGTCAATTTTTCAGTGAAATCGGATTATAAATGCGCCTTTTATGAGGCCATGACTTTAAATCGAGATATCGGTCTATATGGCAGCTATATCCAAATCTGAACCGATCTAAGTCAAATTGAAGAAGAATGTCGAAGAGCCTAACACAACTCACTGTCTCAAACTTCCGCAAAATAGGATAATAAATGCGCCTTTTGTGGCCCCAAAACCATAAATCGAGATATCGGTCTATATGGCAGCTATATCCAAATTTGGCCAATCTAAGCCAAATTGAAAAAAATGTCGAAGGGCCCAACACAATTCACTGTCAAAGATTTCATCAAAATCGGATAATAAATGTGGCTTTATAGGCCTAAGACCCTAAATCGACGGATGGGTCTATATAGCAGCAATATCCAAATCTGGGCCGATCTGGGCAACATTGAAGAAGAATGTTCAAGGGCCCAACACAGCTCACTGTCCCAAATTGCAGCTAAATTTGATAATATATGTGACTTTTATGAGCCTAAAACCCGAAATTGACGGGTGGGTCTATATGGCAGCTATATCCATATCTGGACCGATCTGGGTTAAATTGAAGAAGGATGTGGAAGGGCCTAACACAACTCACAGTCCCAAATTTCAACAAAATCGAATAATACATGTGGCTGTTATGGGCCTAAGCCCCTTAATCGGCGGATCGGTCTATATGGCAGCTATATCCAAATCTGGACCGATCTGGGCCAAATTGACGAAGGATGTCTAAGGGCCTAACACAACTCACTGTCTTAAATTTCAGCAAAATCGGATAATAAATGTGGCTTTTATGGGCCTAAGACCCTAAATCGGCTGATCGGTCTATATGGCAGCTATATACAAATCTAGACCGATCTAAGCCAAATTGACGAAGGATGTCGAAGGGCCTAACACAACTCACAGTCCCAAATTTCAGCAAAATCGAATAATACATGTGGCTTTGATGGGCCTAAGACCCTAAATCGGAGGATCGGTCTATATTGCAGCTATATCCAAATCTAGACCGATCTGGGTTATATTGAAGAAGAATGTCGGAGTGCCTAACACATCTCACCGTCCCAAATTTCAGCAAAATTGTGTAATATATGTGACTTTTATGAGCCTAAGACCCTAAATCGGCCGATCGGTCTATATGACAGTTATATCCAAATCTGGACCGATCTGTGTCATATTGAAGAAAAATGTCGAGGGGCCTAACACAACTCACTGTCCCAAATTTCGCCAAAATTGGATAATAAATGTGGTTTTTTGGGCCTAAGACCCTAAATCGGCGAATCGGTCTATATGGGGGCTGTATGAAGATATAGTCCGATATGGCCAATCTTCCTACTTATTTCAACAGACAGACGGACGGACATGGCTAGATTGTCTTAGATTTTTACGCTGATCAAGAATATGCATACTTTGTAGGGTCGGAAATGGATATTTCGATGTGTGGCAAACGGAATGACAAAACGAATATGTCCCCATCCTTCGGTGGTGGGTATAAAAGGGCAGCAGAAGCCGATGGGTTGCCCACTGAACTATTTTAGGCCAGAGGCGACACGATGAATAGCTTGTTGGCGCTATGTGGCTAGAAGAACGCATACCCGATGATTGGAACTTCAGCATGTCCTATGTTCCATGCACCAGTAAGGAAACATGAAACTTATGTTATCACCTTTTCTCAAGAATTCTTTAAGTAAATATTAAACTTTGGCTTATTGTCAAAACTTATATTCACCGAAGGTCTTATCTTCCAACACAAATTAATGTCTTAATGCCAAAATTTCTAATAAACATTAACTATTACGCTGGAGATAAAGACACTGGCGCAATTTAATAATAGTTACGCGTTATTTTGGTTATTTTTAAGATACGTGCATCTTAGTAAAGTGGGAGCGGTAGCAGCATCATCATTGGAGCATCTAGGAAACATATTATCCTTGGGTAATTCAATATGCATTAAGCATTCGATGCTTATCACTAATCGAGCCATTACAAATGTACGTTTCTGCCAGAGGCCATAATCTAAACGTTCTAATGTGACCTGTTAGTGCTAGGAAATCATGTGCCCTTGGCATCATACTTCCCCCACAATCGTCTGAGCGCATATTTGTGTGTGTGTGTGTTTGTGTGTATGCTAAACTATTTACAAGTGCGTCAACGTCGTCTGAGGTGTAATATGTGCTAGTGTATGTGTGTGTGTGTGTGTTTGCAATTGTGTTTGTAAGTTTGTTTGCAAATATGTTTGTGAATATCATTATAAGTATGCGTGTGTGTGTGTGTGGGAGTATAACTGTGTGCTTTGTAGTAGAGTTAGTGCTAGTCATTTGCTGCTACTGCTGTTACTGATGTTGTTACGAGGGCATGTACTTAAGCTTAGTTTACACGTAACACATAAACACATAAATACATGAACATTTGCAAAACCACATAGGCACACACTCGAGCCATCGCACAGGGGTAGGGGGGATTTATTAAAGTGTGACGTGAAACAACAAACGCGCCTAAAACTTGGTTACCAAATGAACAAGGCAGTATCTATGATTTTAAAGACGAATGAGCTAAATTGCTCCAATCACTAGGGATTTTGTTTTTAGACCCACCACCGAAGGATGGGGTTGTATTCATTTTGTCATTCCGTTTGCAACACATCGAAATATCCATTTCCGACCCTATAAAGTCGTGATCAGCGTAAAAATATAAGACGATCTGGACATGTCCGTCCGTCTGTCCCTCTGTCTGTTGAAATCACGCTACAGTCTTTAAAAATAGAGATATTGAGCTGAAATTTTGCACTGGTTGTCCATAAGCAGGTTAAGTCCGAAGATGGGCTATATCGGACTATTTCTTGATATAGCCCCCATATAGACCGATTTAGGGTCTTAGGCCCATAAAAGCCACATTTATTATCCGATTTTGCTTAAATTTAAGACAGTGAGTTGTGTTAGACCCTTCGACATCCTTTGTCAATTTGACCCAGATCGGTTCAGATTTGGATATAGCTGCCATATAGACCAATTCTCCGATTTAGGGTCTTAGGCCCATAAAAGTCACATTTACCATCCGATTTTGCTGAAATTTGAGACAGTGAGATGTCTTAGGCCCTTCGACATCCTTCGTTAATTTGGCTTAGATCGGTCCAGATTTGGATATAGCTGCCACATAGACCGATCCTCCGATTTAAGGTCTTTGACCCATAAAACTCACATTTATTATCCGATTTTGCTGAAATTGGGGACAGTGAGTTGTGTTAGACCCTTCGACATTCTTTGTTAATTTGACCCAGATCGGTTCAGATTTGGATATAGCTGCCATATAGACCGATTCTCCGATTTAGGGTCTTAGGCCCATAAAAGCCACACTTATGATCCGATTTTGCTGAAATTGGGGACAGTGAGTTGTGTTAGGCTCTTCGACATTCTTCTTCAATTTGACTTAGATCGGTCCAGATTTGGGTATAGCTGCCATATAGACCGATCTCTCGATTTAAGGTTTTTGGGCCATAAAAGTCGCATTTACTGTGCGATGTCGCCGAAATTTGGGACAGTTAGTTAGGTTTCGCTCCTTGACATACTTCTGCAATATGGTACAGATCGGTGCAAATTTAGATATAGCTGTCATATAGACCGATCCTCCGATTTAGGGTCTTAGACCCATAAAAGCCACATTTATTATCCGTTTTTGCTGAAATTTAAGACAGTGAGTTGTCTTAGGCTCTTTGATATTTTTCTTCAATTTGACCCCGATCGGTTCAGATTTCGATACAGCTGCCATATAGACCGATCCTCCGATTTAGGGTCTCATAAAAGCCACATTTATTATCCGATTTTGCTGAAATTGGGGACAGTGAGTTGTCTTAAGTCCTTCGACATTTTTCTTCAATTTGACCCTGATCGGTGCAGATTTGGATATAGCTGCCATATAGACCGATCTCTCGATTTAAAGTCTTGGCCTCATAAAAGGCGCATTTATAATCCGATTTCACTGAAATTTGACACAGTGACTTATGTTAGGCGTTTCGACAACTGTGTCGTATATGGTATATTAGTATTTGGTCCAAATCGGAACATATTTCGATATAACTGCTATGGGACATAAGGTATGAAATTTTCACCGGATTTTGATGGAAGGTGGTTTACATATATACCCGAGGTGGTGGGTATCCAAAGTTCGGCCCGGTCGAACTTAACGCCTTTTTACTTGTTTTTTTTTCTCCTATTTCTAAGGCCCAGTTTTTAGATGGTTTTCTTAAAATCATCATTCTATTGAAATCTCAAATTTTCTCTGCCTTTTAGAGTCATACATCTCATTTTTCAACAACTTTGGAGTTTTGTTGTCATACACTGAAATGTTTTAAGATTTCATATTTTTTCCTTTTTCATACTTCACCGAGTTTCTATTTCTTCGTTACACCCCAATCTACGCTTCATATGTGTATTCCACATGCGAGAAATAGCTTCTGGTTGTTTGGTACTCGTACATATTTGAATTTATAGTGGTAATTGCAAAAGTTAACACAGCAGCATATTACACAGAGAGGCAATAAGAGAAAGAGAGAGAGAGAGAGAGGGAGGGAGAGCGCCAGCAGGAGATATAAAAAGCGGCCTCTCATAAACTTGGCAATTACAGAGCCACCAACTAGCAACTACCAACTTGCCAACTGTTTTTACTAAATGTTGGCTGTTGCAAAGTGTTTGCAACTACAAGAGTGTTGGTTGATGTGCGTGTGTGTGTGTGTGTGTGTGCTCGTATTAAACTGGCATTAAACTTTCGATTCAATTAGTTTTGATATTGAATTGAGAGCGTATTAACTCGTAGTGCTCGTAAAAAATCGAGTGTCTGTAAATGTTTCGATAAGCGCAAAAGATGCGGGACGCAATTGCCAAACGGACCATAAAAAAGCGCTAAAGCACTCGAACAATCTCATCTACGGCCAACACTGATGTTTAATAAAATTCCATTCTATTTTTCTTTTTTTAGTGAGCATTGTCAGATTTGCATTTTACTCTGTAAATCAATGGGGAAATTGTTATTTTTATTGAAATGTCACATTACAGAGCGTTGGAGTGAGAGTGAAAGAGATTTCCCACTCAGGGTTTATAAGATTTAAATGGCGAATTTATTTACTTTCATTCATTCCTTCATTGTGTGCAGTCGGCTTGGTAGAGGGTAGCAAAGATGGTAGATGAATGGATTGACAAATGTAAATGAAAGAAAAGGCTTATTGGCAAAAATTCGAAGACAGATTTTATTTGAGGGATGGATTAGCTCTTAAATTTTGTGTCTTTTAAAATTTATGCAGACTAAAGCAATTTTTATAGGGACAAAATTTGAAAATACTTTAAGAAATGAGAACAAAGGTTAAGAAAACATGCCATTGGCCTCAAAATTGGATATCAAATTCGTTTTCTAATCTTAAATAGCACTCATTTAAGCCCCTTATTGCAAAAGACAGCAAATATGTCCGGACCCTAAAAACTATGAATATCGAGCTCCACTGTCTTGACTGCTGCACTTGTGGTGGGACGTCACCTAGACAGTTGGTCCCGTATGTTGATATCAAATTCATAGTCTACTCTCAAATACCTTTCATTTCAGCCCCATTTTTTCATAGTCGGCATACATGACCGTTTTGGGGGATGTTTTTGGTGTGTTGGCCCTGAAAATATACATCATATTCGTGTTCTACTCTAAAATACCTCCTATTTGAGCCCCATATTGGAATGATCAGCAAATACGTCTTATATAGGTGGTGTTATGGGGGTGGGATGGCCCCTACACACTTCTTCCCGAATATTGATATCAGATTCGAGCTTCACTCCCAAAAACCTTTCATTTGAGCCCCATATTGCTATGGCCGTAAACTTCTCCTCTTTGGGGTTGTTTTTTTGAAGGGGCGGCCCCCATACACTTGGTCCCACATTTGGATATCATGGTCGTATTCTACTCGCAAATACCTCTCATTTGAGTCCCATATTGCCAAGGTTGGTAAATATATCCGATTTAGGGGTGTTTTGGGGGTTGGGTGGTCCCCCCAAACACTTAGTCCGACAATTGGACATCAGATACGTTTTCTACTCTTGAATACCTTTCATTTGAGTCCCATATTGTCATGATTGGTCTATACATATATTTGTTAGGTTTTGGGGTGGGGCTGCCCCCCTAGGTACCCCATCTGAAATTGGGATACCAAATTTTTATTTTAAGGTTACTATAAGAGAGCACACAAAATTTCGCTTAAATCGCACCAACCATCTCCGAGATCTGGCGTTTCTGAAAAATAGGGTAGGGGGGAGGGTCCGCTCCCCCTTTAGATTTCAAAAAAACGTAGTACCCTATTTTCACCACGGCATTATTATCAGTGAAAATTTCAAGAAAATCGTTTCAGCCGTTTTTGAGTCTATAAGGAACACACAAACAAACACAAATTGACTTTTATATATAAGATATCAGGTTATAGACCGATTTGGATCGTACTTAACACAGTTGCTGGAGGTCATAACAGAACGCCACATGCAAAATTTCAGCCAAATCGGTCAAAAATTGCGGCTTGCAAGGGCTCAAAAAGTTAAATCGGGAGATCGGTTTATATGGGAGCTATATCAGGTTATAGACCGATTTTATCCGTACTCGGCATGGTGATTGAAAGTCGTAACAGAACGCCACATGCAAAATTTCGAACAAAAATTGCGGCTTGTATGGGGCTCATGAAGTCAAATCGGGAGATCGGTTTATATGGGAGCTTTATCAGGTTATAGACCGATTTGGAACGTACTTAACACAGTTATTTGAAGTCGCAACAGAACACTGCTTGCAAATCAGCCATATCAGACAAAAATGCCGCTTCCAGAGGCTCAAGAAGTCAAATCGGGAGATTGGTTTATATCGGAACTATATCTAAATCTTAACCTATATGGCCCATTTGCAATCGGACTATATTTGGATATAGCTGCCATATAGACCTATCTCCCGATAAAGGGTCTGAAGACCATAAAAGCTTTATTTATTACCCAATTTCGCTGAAATTGAATACTGTGGGTTATTTTAAGTTTCCCGATATTTAACCTAAATATGGATCATATCGGACCATATTTAGTTATAGGAAGGAAGGAAGCTCGCATGGCCCCTGAGTCTTCATGGAGGACTGTGACTTCCAAAAGGCCACAGCCAACACGGAAGGGGAAGATGGTCGCTGAGAATGGTAAGGAGCCGCCAGATGAGCTGACTTATGCAGTCATCAATATCGGCTGTGCATCCGGTAGGATTCCACCACCATCATCGGTCCCAAGTGGAGGATCTGGTTAACGATCGGATTTTTGAACATGTTTGGAACTCTGAAGATGGTCCACCCTTACAAATGATGAGCTGCGAGTTTAGAGGGGACATCTTTACGCTGCGTTTTACGTCGGCGGAATGTATTGATACCGTCAAACAGCTTGTCAGAGGTATTCACGCTCCCTAGGAGGGCGCAAAGCTCGAACTTGTGAGAAAGGTGGATATCCCCCAGCTCACAAAGGCTACGGTCTTCATCAAGGGAACGCAAAGTTTGGTCGCAGAGAAGTGGGAGGTCGTCCATAGTGAGGAGAAGGAGGAAGGAACTCTCTTCGTGGTTGGCATTGTTCAAGTCTCCGTGACGAGTTTGGCTAAGACTAAAGGCATGGCGTACTACGGGAGCAAAGCGGTCTTTTTCAACATTGGGAAGACTAGGAAAGGCAGAAATTTTCATGCTGCTACACCAGGCCGTGCAGTGGCAGATGACTCAACACCGCCCAACAAACAGGGGGCCGACAACGAGACAATCACGGCATCTCTCAACATTGGAAAGACTAGGAAGCAATGAGCCTAATACTAAAATATCAGGCAGTGTAGTGGCGAGAGACTCAACACAGCCTAAAAAACAGGAACCCGACGACGGACCCATCACCGACTTAAAGCTTCGGTAAACTGGGATAGGTAAAGATCCTAATATTGAAACATTGGGCAGCGCAGCTACAGGAGAATCAATGCAATCCAACGAACAGGGAGCCGATGATGGTACCATCACCTACTCCCAAGAAGCCCATTTACTTAAGATTTGGAAGGCTAAGATAGGCAAAGATCCTAGTATTGAAACCCAATAAAGCTTAACGAGCAGGAACCCGACCATGGAACCATTACCGACTTTATAAAAACTCGGAAGACTAGACTAGGCAATGAACCTAAAACGATGACATCAGGCAGTGCAGTGACAGTAAAGTCAATGCAGTCTAAAGAACAGGAAGCAGACAATGAGATCATCACCTACTCCCAAGATGCCCATTTACTGGAGGACCAATGGTTGAGGTAATCCAGATAAACCTCCACCGGAGCGAGACTGCTACGCACGCTCTGATGGATACAAATCAGCAAGGGTAAGATTCATATTGCCTTAATTCAGGAGCCATGGACGACCCGGAACAACACCCGGAACACTGGTACTCGGCCGAGGACCTGCGTTGTGTATCATAAAAATTTTTATTACATATTTTTTTTCTCAGAGTTGTCAACGTCGGATGCAACAGTGGTGAATTTTCCGAATTTTGTCCAGTTGGTGGACTATATCTAGATATAGCTGCCATATAGACCATTCTCCCGATAAAGGTTATGAAGTCCATAAAAGCTTTATTTTTGAACCGATTTCGCCAAAATTTGAAACAGTGAGTTATTTTTAGCCTCCTGACACCCGACCTAAATATATTTCAGATCGGACAATATTTTGATATAGCCGTCATATAGACCGATCTACCGATTTGCTGATAAGGGGACTGAAGCCCATAAAAGCTTTATTTATTATCCGATTTCGCTGAAATTTGAAGCAGCGGGGTTTTCTGAGCCTCACGATATCCGTCCTTAATATGGTTCAGATCGGCTTATAGTGGATATGGATATTTTGCAATATATGCCAAAAAGACCAATATTTTGTTCTACAAAATTGAATAGTGACATATATATTAGACCACTCAATGTCCGTGCCGAATTTGGGTGCATAAGTTATACAATTTTCACCGGATTGTGACGAAATGGGGTTTACATATATACCCGAGGTGGTGGGTATCCAAAGTTTGGCCTTTCCGAACTTATTGCCTTTTTAAAACCTACACCACTACTGTGGTACAGGGTATTATATCTTAGTGAATTAGTTTGTAACACCTAAAAGGAAGAGAGATAGACCCATTGATAAGTGTACCGATCGACTTAGAATCACTTTCTGATTCGATTTAGCTATCTGTCGATCCGTCTATCTGTCTGCCTGTCTGTTGTGTACAAAGTACAGGTCGCAGTTTTCATCCGATCGTCTTGAAATTTGGTACAGGCATGTTTTTCGGCCTAGAGACGAAGCTTATGGAATTTGGAAAAAATCGGTTCAGATTTAGATATAGTTCCCATATATATGTTCGTCCGATTTCCAGTAATATTGCAATAAAATAGTCATTTGTTAACCGATTCTCTCGAAATTTGGCAGGAGGGATTTTTTTATGACTATCTACATTACTGGTGCATTTCATGGAAATCGGTTCAGATTTAGATATAGCTCTCATGTATATATATCTCCCGATTTTCACTCCTAGAGCCACTGCAAGCACATTTATTGACCAATCTTGCCAAAATACTGCACATCGCTCAATGACTACCACAATATACATAGAGATTGGTCAAAATCGGCTCAGATTTAGATATAGCTGTCATATATATATACAGTCCGATTTGCAGTAATAATGCAATAAAATGGTCATTTGTTAACCGATTTTCTTGAAATTCGGCAAAAGGGATTTTCTCATGACTCTCAATATTACTGAAGAATTTCGTGGAAATCGGTACAGATTTGGATATAGCTCCCATATATATATACCGCCCGATTTGCAGTAATAATGCAATAAAATGGTCATTTGCTAAACGATTCTCTCGAAATTTGGCAGGAGGGATTTTCTCTTGACTCTCAACATTACTGGTGAATTTCAATCTGAAATCGGTTCAGATTTAGATATAGCACTCATACAGGGTGGCTGATGAAAGCCGCTACCAAAAAAAAATGTAATAACTTTTTTTCTATTTAATAATAATAATTTAATAATTAATTTAATTAATTAATTAATTAATTTAATTAATAATAATTTAATAATTAATTTAATAATTTAATTTAACATGAATAAAAGAAAAATGTATTCCATACACCGAAAAAAAAATGTAGCAATATTCATCATTGTAGCAATATTCATCAGCCACCCTGTATGTATATATCGCCCGATTTTCACTCCTAGAGCCACTGCAAGCACATTTATTGACCAATTTTGCCAAAATATTGCACATCGCTTTCCTCGATAACTACCACAATATACATAGAGATTGGTCAAAATCGGCTCAGATTTAGATATAGCTCCCGTATATATGTTTGTCCGATTTTCAGTAATAATGCAATAAAATGGTCATTTGTTAACCGATTTTCTCGAAAATTGGGCAGGAGGGATTTTCTCTTGACTCTCAATATTACTGGGTAATTTCATGGAAATCGGTTCAGATTTCGATATAGCTCTCATGTATATATATCGCTTGATTTTAACTTCTAGATTCACAGCAAGCGCATCTATTGACCAATCTTGCCAAAATATTGCACATTGCTTTCCTCGACATCTGCCACAGTATCTGAGGAGTTTGCTCGAGATCGGTTCAGATTTAGATATAGCTCTCATATATATGTTCGTCTGATTTGAAGAAATATTGCAAAAAAGTGATTATTTGTTATCCGATTATGTCGAAATTTTGCAGGAAGGATTTTCTTATGACTCATAATATTACTGGTGAATTTCATAGAAATCGGACCAAATTTAGATATAGCTGTCATATATGTATATCGCCAGATTTTCGCCCCAAGAGCTACTGCCAGCGCATTTATTGACCAATTTTGCCCAAATTTTGTCCAACGCTTTCCTCGACGACTAACAAATTATCTGAGAAGTTTGCTCGGAATCGGTTTAGAATTAGATATAGCTCCCATATATACGTTCGTCAGATTTTGGGTAATTTGCCATAATGTTGTCGTTTGTCAACCGTAGTTTTTACAGTTTAAACATATTTGCTCGCCAAGGTCCACCAATATTGGTTCAGAATTGGATATAGGTCCCACATTGTACTTATAGGGTAGGTGTAGGGTATTATATAGTCGGCACCGCCCGACTTTTGCCCTTCCTTAATGGTTACTTGTTGATTTTCTCCCACTGTGCGACATTCTTTTCATATATTCTTTAGCATGTGGCGGATGGAATAAGTCTGTCGGACGTCACATTTTAAGCGGCCCTTCAATGCCAATGGCTACTGCCAATGTGCGAATTTAAGCATCAAAGAACGAGACAATTAGCTCCATATATCATAGGACGGACAAGACTAGAGCTTTATGATTATCAAGAATATATATATGCTTATATTTTTAGGAGTCGAATAACGTGAAAATACCCCCTCTTTCGGTACTGGATATAACTAAACTACCCTTTAACAAAATTTTATTTCAATTTTCGTTAGTACAACTTTAGTGGTATTTTTTAAAGCCATTCCCTTTATTCAAGCAAGAAAACCTCATTATTCAAGGGCAATAACCGCAAATAAGTAGAAAAATAAAAAAAAAGAAAAAAACACGAAACGTATCCTTTAGTTTACAGACATTGATTCTATTTGCCGCCGCAAGGGTACTACTTTGCAGCTGTTACATGTGATTGAAGGTCGATAACCTCAATGTTTGCAGAGGAGAGTTTTTCAGCGAACAAAGTTTTATGAAAAGTGCAAACTGTTGAACACAAACAAAACAAAAAAGAACTTTGCTGAGTGTAACACATTTGCAAATTTTCTCTCCCACCCCCCCAATTACCCCAATACCAATGCCCACTTTTTTTGTTTTTTGCTAAAGGGCTTCAATGATTGTTTGCAACGGATGTTGCACTTAAACAGCAGAAGGATCCCCAAACACTTTTGGCCTTGTTTGTAGATTTTGGGAATATTTTGCTGTTGTTGTTTTTCTTAACCTTTTTCCTATTCCTTCTTTGTCATAGTGTTGTAATTTTATTCCAGAATGGCCTAAAGTGTCGTTTTTGCTTTGCCCCATGAAGTGGGGGGGGGGGGGGGTTAGCAAATTCTGGCGACCCTAAGTCTACCTATCATTGCCGCTACTATCATTTTTTTTCTTGTATACTGGCATGTGTTAAAGACTAGACCCAGTTTGAAAAGGCTTTCCTTCGTTTTTTCTTTGGCCTCATACCCAAAACCCAAAGGGTAACCGCATACTCACTCACACTTCCTTTGTGTTGTCGTCCCGACTTGATGCGGTTCGTCTCATAGACCTATGTCACTTGCGGCAATTTCAATTTCTCCCAAGTAATAACCGAGAATCTATGTTCTTGCCTCCATCCCCTATGGCTGAGTGTCAAATAAGTTCACTATCCACAAAACAAAAAAACAAAAAACTGCCGCCACAAAACATCAGCCTCTTTGCCAGTAGGAAATAAAGTCAGTTGAGGGTTAAAGGAGACAGCCATAAAGCCAAACCTAATCTTCTTTACTTCATCATCGTCGGCATCTTGATGGTGAATATCATCAGCCTCATTGATGTCGCTCGTGTCGCACAGTGTTTGGAAAGACTTGGAAATGCAAAAAATTTGTCCATGAAAATTCCCCTAAGGAACAGGGGCAAACTTCTCACATATCAATGAGTGCAGTGCGATGCAATTTTTAAGCTCAATGATAAGGGGCCTCCTTTTGTATAGCCGATTTTGAACGGCGTGCCGCAGTGCGACACCTCTTTGGAGAGAAGTTGTACATGGCATAGTACCTCACAAATGTTGCCAGCATTAGGAGGGGAAAACCACCGCTGAAAATTTTTCTTTTTGATGGTCTCGCTAGGATTCGAACCCAGACGTTCAGCGTCATTGGCGGACATGCTAGCCTCTGCGCTACGGTGGTGGAAAGACTTAAACAATTTTAATTATGCAGGCAATACAAAAGACAAGTAAAGATGGGTTAAAACCCGGTGTAGCTGATCTTTTGATACCCTACACCATATTGGGTGAGCAGGTAAAGTCGTCGAAATAAGAGTTTGTTACAATTTAAAGTGAAGAGTTTCGAACAAAATCCCTACATGTTGTAGGGAAAATCGCTATGAAATTTTAAGAAGTTCGATTGATAAACGAGCCTTGCAGGAGTTATGACATTAACAAGTAACAGCGTGTCAAGGTCGGTCGGATCGAATCTTGTATACCCTCCACCATGGATCGCATTTGTCAAGCTTTTTGTCCGATATCTCTTTATAGGCAAAAAAAGCACAATGGATAACCAGTAAGGAGGGGCAAAAGTCGGGCGGAGCCGACTACACCTACCCTACAATGTGGGAGCTATACCCAATTCTGAACCAAATTTGGTAGACCAGAGCTAAAACTAAATCTGAACCGATTTCCATGAAATTCACCAGTAATGTCGAGAGTCAAGAGAAAATCGTTACTAACAAATTTCAAGATAATCGGTTAACAAATGACCATTTTATTGCATTATTACTACAAATCGGACGGTATATATATATGGGAGCTATATCCAAATCTAAACCGATTTCCATGAAATTCACCAGTAATGTCTAGAGTCATAAGAAAAACCTTCCTGCCAAATTTCGGAGAGAATTGCTTAAGAAAAGACCATTTTATTGCAATATTAGTGCAAATCGGACGAACATATATAAATACTCTCACAGACGCTGAAGAAAGCGTTGAACGAAGTTTTGGGTAGATTGGTCTATAAATGCGCTTGCAGTGGCTCTAGGAGTAAAAATCAGGCGATATATATGTAAGAGAACTATATCTAAATCTGAACCGATTTCCATGAAATTCACCAATAACGTCGAGAGTCAAGAGAAAATCGCTCCTAATAAATTTCAAGATAATCGGTTAACAAATGACCATTTTATTGTTGTATTACTGCAAATCGGACGAACATATATATGGGAACTATATCCAAATCTGAGCCGATTTCTATGAAATTCACTGGTAATATTGGGAGTCGTAAGAAAATACTTCCTGCTAAATTTTGAGAGAATTGGTTGACAAATGATCATTTTATTGCAGTATTATTGCAAATTGGACGAACATATATATGGGAGCTATATCAAAAACTGAGCCGATTTCTATAAAATTCTTCAGTAATATCGAGAGTCAATGGAAAATCCTTCCTGCCAAATTTTGAAAGAAACGGTTAACAAATGACCATTTAATTGCTGTATTACTGCAAATCGGACGAACATATATATGGGAGCAATATCCAAATCTGAACCGATTTCTATGAAATTCAACGGTAGTGTCAGGAGTAACAAAAAATTCTTCCGGCCAAATTTCGAGAGAATCGGCTAAGAAAAGACCATTTTATTGCAATATTATTGCAAAACGAACGAACATATAAATATATGGAAGCTATTTCAAAAACTGAGCCGATTTCCATAAAATTCTTTAGTAATATCGAGAATCAAGGGAAAATTCTTCCTGCCAAGTTTCGAGAGAATCGGTTAACAAATGACCATTTTATTGCTATTACTGCAAATCGGACGAACATATATATGGGATTTATATCTAAATCTGAACCGATTTCCATGAAATTCACCGGTAACATCGGGAGTCGTAAGAAAATCCTTCCTGCCAAATTTCGAGAGAATCTGTTAACAAATGACCATTTTATTGCAGTATTACTGCAAATCGGATGAACATATATATGAGAGCTATATCCAAATCTGAACGAAAAACATGCCCATACCAAATTTGAAGACGATCGGAGGAAAACTGCGATCTGTAGTTTGTATACAAACAAACATGGACAGACGGACACAGCTAAATCGAATCTGAGTAGATCGGTATACATATCAATGGGTCAATCTCTCTTTCTTCTGGGTGTTACAAACAAATCCACTAAGTTATAATACCCTGTACCACAGTAGTGGTGTAAGGTATAAAAATTGTCGTTGTATTGGTGCTATTTCAGGTTATTGACCGATTCGGATCATATTGGGTTTGAATGTTGGAGACCATAGTAGCAGTCACTGTGCAAAATTGAATAATAATTGAGCCCTATAAGGGTTCAATAAGTACAATCGGGTGATCGGTTTATATGAGAGCTATATCAGGTAATGGACCTATTCAGATCATATGTGGCACGTATGTGGAAAGTCATAGGGAAGGTTAGGTTAGGTCTAAGTGGCAGTCTGCCATCAGACTCACTTAGACGTTTTCGTCCATTGTGATACCACAGGAACGGAAGAAGGAAGATGCCTTCTAGTTCTACCGTTGAACCATCCAAATCTCTTAAAAAAGTCCACTTACTAAATCAGACAGGTTCTCAAAGAAATGAGAAACTAAAGTGGAACTCCTTCTTACTGCACAAACAAGCCGACTGTGATGCACAAACAAGCCATCCTTTGGATCCGGTTAAGTATTGAGCAGTAGGTGGCTTTTTGAAGCACCGTCCACCAGACCACAACACCATATAGCATTATAGGTCTGACAACTGCAGTATATACCCAATGCATGACACGCGGTCTAAATCCCCAACTTTTGCAAATGACTCTCTTGCAGGTGTATAGGGCAAGAGTGGCCTTTCTTGCCCTTTCCAAAGTGTTGGATTTGAAGTTCAATTACGTGTCCAGCAAAACACCCAGGTATTTTGCGATTTCTGTAAATGGAACATACTCTCCACCTAAGGAGACAGGTTCCACTGTAGAAAACTTGTATCACCTGCTGAAAAGAACTACTTCTGTCTTGCACGGATTTAAACCCAGACAATTTTCCGTAGGGGAAGTCGTTGACAAATTTTTAGCCCAATCGCGTAAGAATTGGGCCTTCCAGAGGTTCAAACATTTAAATCAGGAGATCGGTATATATGGGATCTAAATCAAATTTTGAACTGATGTGCAACATACTTGGCAGAGCTATTGCAAGTCAAAACAAGAGACTTTATGCAAAACTTCAGCCAAAATCGAATAATAATTGCACACTCTAGAGACTTAAGAAGTCAAGATCCGAGGTCGGTTTATATGGCAGCTTTATAAAGTTTTCAACCGATTTAGACCATATTTAGAATAGTTGTTGGAAGTCATAAAAAAACACCTCATACAAAATTTCAGCCAAGTGGGATAAGAATTGCGTTCTCTAGAGGCTCAAGGAATCAAGATCTAAGATCGGCTTATATGGCAGCTATATCACAACATGGACCGATATGGCCCACTTATAATCCCAACAGACCTACTCTAATAGGAAATATTTGTGCAAAATTTTAAGCACCTAGTCTTATCCCATCAAAAAATAGCGTGCTTTCGACAGACGGACAGAGGGACAGGTAGACGAACGGGCTTGCAGACAGAAGGGCAGACGGAGAGATGGACGGACGGATCGATGGGCAGAAGGACAGAAGGACAGGTAGACGAACGGGCAGGCGGACAGATGTGCAGGCGGAGAAATGGACGGACGGACAGATGGACGGACGGACAGATGGACGGACGGACAGATGGACGGACGGACAGAAGGACGGACGGACAGATGGACGGACGGACAGATGGGCGGACGGACAGATGGACGGACGGACAGATGGGCGGACGGACAGATGGGCGGACGGACGGGCAAACGGACAGATGGGCGGACGGGCATATGGGCAGACGGACAGAAGGACAGGTAGACGAACGGGCAGGCAGACAGATGTGCAGACGGAGAGATGGGCGGACGGGCCGATGGGTGGACGGGCCGATGGGCGGACGGGCCGATGGGCGGACGGGCCGATGGGCGGACGGGCCGATGGGCGGACGGGCCGATGGGCGGACGGGCCGATGGGCGGACGTACGGACAGATGGGCAGACAAACAGACTTTGCTAAGTCGACTTTTAATGTCAAGACGAGCAAAAATATATATATTTTGTTGGATCTCAGATGAATATTTCTATGGTGGAGGGTAGAAAGTTGGGAGATGCATGTTTGTAGAAGACAATTACTAAACCGCATTTGACTTCTTGAGTCCTTAGAGGTCTCAATTTGTATCCGATTTGGCTAACATTAAGCACAAGACTTCTGTTCTGACTTCCAACAGAAGTCAGAACATAACGATCCCAATCAGTCTATAAACCTCTCAAGTCCACACTTAAACCGGTCCTCGGATTTGATATCTTGAGCCCTTAGCAGTCTCAAATTTCATCCAATTTGGCTGAAATTTAACAAAAAAAACTTTCGTTCTGACTTTCAACGTTTGTGCCAAGCATGAACCGGTCACCGGATTTGATTTTTTTTGAGCCCCTAGCTAGTTTCATCCGATTTGGCTAAACTTTAGCCCAAGGAATTATGTTCCAACTTCTAACATCCGTGACGATTATGATCCGAATCAATCTTTAAACTGATATGGCTCCCTAATGAACCGATTCTCGTATTTGACTTCTTGAGCCCCTCGGGGCCTCAATTTGGGTTTATATGGGAGCTAAATCAAGTTGTAGACCAATTTGGACAGTTCTTGGCACAGTTGTTCAGAATCGTAACAAAGACTTAAAGGTGCTCAAGATAGCAATTCGGAAAATCGGTCTATATGGGAGCTATATCAGATTATAAATCGATTTGGCCTGTTGTTGTAGCAGTGAGTTATACACTGAGGCGGCAGCCCTTGCCGATAAAGAAGTCCATCGGGTCAATCCCATACGTACAACCGGCTGCCATGGGATTGGCCTGTACTTGGCACGAGTGGGATTGGCCTGTACTTGGCACGAAACAAATTACTCCGCGCAAAATTTCAGCCAAATCGGATAAAAATTGCGGCCTCCTGGGGCGTAAGAAATAAAATCTGGGGATCGGTTTATATGGGGCCACCAAAGTAGCTAGATTTTAATTTTTCTGTCTACGCTCATTCGTTGTACATTTCTAAGACGATCTAACGATGTCCGTGTATCCGTTAGTTGTAATCACACCACAGTCTTTAAAAATGGAGCTGAAATTTTGCACAGACTCGTATTTCTTCTATACGCAGGTTAGTGTGGCCCCTTGAATGGGCACATCGGACTATATTGGGATAAAGCTGCCATACAGACCGATCTCGCGATTTAGGGTTTTTAATCTATAACAGGCGCATTTATTACCTGATTTCGCTGAAATATGGCATAGTGAGTTTAATTAGGCCCGCCGGTATCCGAACCAAAAATGGTCCCGATCGGAACATATTTGGATACAGCTACCATATAGACCGATCTCCCGAAAAAGGGTCTGAAGCCCATAAATTTAAAACAGTGGGTCATTTTAGGCCTCCCGACATATGACCTAAGTATGATTCAGATCGGACTATATTTAGATATAGCTGCCCTATAAACCGATCTCCCGATAAAGGGTCTGAAGCCCATAAAAGCCCTATTTATTGCCCACGTTCGCTGAAATTTGAAACAGTGGCTTATTTTAAGACTTCCGACATCTGACCAAAGTATGGTTCAGATCGGACTATATTTAGTTATAGCTGCCCTATAGACCGATCTCCCGATAAAGGGTCTAAAGCCCATAAAAGCTTTATTTTTTATTCGATTTCGCTGAAATTTGAAACAGTGGGTTACTTTAAGCCTCCCGATATATGGCCTAAGTATGGTTCAGATCGGACTATATATAGATATAGCTGCCATATAGACCGATCTCCCGATAAAAGGTCTGAACCACATAAAAGCTTTATTTTTTAACCGATTTCGCTGAAATTTGAAACAGTCGGTTATTTTAGGCCTACCAACATCCGACCCAAATATGGTTCAGATCGGACAATATGTAGATATAGCTGCTTTATAGACCGATATCCCGATAAAGGGTCTGAAGCTCACAAAAGCTTTATTTTTTAACCGATTTCGCTGAAATTTAAAATAGCGAGTAGTTTTAGACCTACCAACATCTGACCCAAGTATGGTTCAGATCGGACTATGTTTAGATATAGCTGCTGACGATCTCCCGATAAAGGGTCTGTAGCCCATAAAAGCTTTATTTTTTAACCGATTTCGCTGAAATTTTAAACAGTGGGTTATTTTAACCCTCCCGACATCTGACCTAAGTATGGTTCAGATCGGACAATATTTAGATATAGCCGCCATATAGACCGATCTCCCGATAAAAGTTGTGAAGCATATAAAAGCTTTATTTATTGCCCAATTACGCTGAAATTTGAAACAGTGGGTTATTTTAAGCCTTCCGATATCTGACCTAAATATGGTTCAGATCGGATGATATATAGATATAGCTGCCATATAAACCGATCTCCCAATAAAGGCCTATTTATTGTCCACTTTCGCTGAAATTTGAAACAGTGAGTAGCTTTAGGCCTCCTATCATATGACCCAAATATGGTTCAGATCGGACTATATGTAGACATAGCTGCCATATAGACCGATCTCCCCATTAAGGGTCTGAAGCCCATTAAAGCTTTATTTTTTATTCGATTTCGCTGAAATTTAAAACTGTCAGTAGTTTTAGACCTCTTAATTTCTAACCTTAATATGGTTCAGATCGGACTATATTTGGATATAGCTGCCATATAGACCGATCTGCCGATAAAGGGTCTGAAGCCCATAAAAGCTTTACTTATTGCCCAATTTCGCTGAAATTTGAAACAGTGAGTATTTTTAGGCCTACCAACATCTGACTTAAGTATGGTTCAGATCGGACTCTATTTCGATATAGCTGTCATATAGACCGATATGCCAGTTAAGGGTCTGAATCTCATAAAAGCTTTATTTATTACACGATTTTGTTGAAATTTGACATACAAAATTCAACAGTGACTTATATTTATAAGACCACTGAAATTAGCCAATTTTCATTGGATTGTGACGCAACGGGTTTTACATATATATAGCCGAGGTGATGGGTATCCAAATATCGGCCCAGCCGAACTTAATGTCTTTTTACTTGTTTTTTTTATCTCCGAACACTGTTTGTACACCATTGACTTCCTTGTTGTCCCTAAATATTCCAGCAGTTATTTTCATTTCAGTTTTGTGCTTTTTTGTTGGCTTCATCTTTATCTCTGGTTAGAAATTCAATTTGTACGTTTTATTTAGTGGCTGGTTGTCCTCTCTCTGTCTCTCTCTCTCTCTCCCGCTACCCTGACTCTTAAGCTCAAGTTGAGCTATGAACAGGATACTTGGTGTGAGATTGGTTTTGGGGTTGTGTGGGTGCCTATATGTGTATGGTATGGTATATTAAGCCACTAGGACTTTTTGGGGATACAGTCAAGGCATAAAACCAAAAGAAGATTGACAAACTCACAGAGACAGTCAGATTGTCTGTCTGCCTGAGTGTCTGTGTGTCAGACAGAAAGCAGCTGATTCATATAAATCCCCAAGTCTATAAAAATGCACAACTGGTGTTGACTTGGAGCTTCGAGACGCTTTTTGGTTTGATTCCCAGTATGTTTGGGTTATAGAAAATTTCCCAAGACTGCTGGGCGATGGCGATGGAGATGATGCTGTGACTGGTGATGAAGGTCTTCTCCATTGATTCTGGCCATGTGCTTCGGTTTTGAGTATGAATGATATTTTCATAAAACAGCAGATAGTTCTTCCCCTTCTGAGGGTGGGGTTAAATAAAGGTGATTGGAAGCTACAAGGTGTTGTGTGTGTGTGTGTGAGTCTAGAAAGTCAGGACACCCACACAGTCATAACATTGGGATTTTTGCCATATGCCATAAAAACACAGGAAGTACGACATTTCAGCAGCAATCAATAAAAATCAAAGGTAAATGCCACTAAATCGAACATTTCAAGCCAGCTACCGGCATCGCTTGTTCATAGAAAAATTGCCCGCTTTGGCAATATTTTCTATCTTTCTCTAAACTAATTTTATGTCTGGGGCATTCAAAATGGTTTTCGAGATAGAGGAAAAGACAGTGAAGGAAAAGTCAATGTTCGCTAATATTTTATTTCCCTGGGATAGTAAACTTGGCATTTTGCATGGCGGGGCGGCAAATGTATTCAATTTTCCTTAGAGGGTTGCTGGGACTTTCTTTTATTCTTTTGTTTCTTGCCTTTTTTGCTCCATCCATTTTATCTTTGCTAAGAATGTGCGACAGGTTTTAAAGTCGTATTTTTGCCTATTGGCTACAAATAATCTCTTAATAATATGTTGCGAGCATAGTTGTTGTCATAAAAAATTGAAAACCCATAAAAAATTATCGCTATTATTCTTACTTTTTTAATGTCATTTTTTATGCTGGCGAAAAGTCTCCAGAATGATGATGATTGTGATAGCAATATGTAAATTTTTTCTTGAAAATAGTTTTATTATGGATGTGTTTGCAGTAAAATTAAGTCAACTTTTGGCATATAAAATGACATAAAAATCAAGAAAATATGGGAATATAGATTTTTTAACAATAAAATTTATTACATATAACATGAGGCTTTAGTGCTTCCTTAGAATGTGTTCATTCCAGCAGTTGGTGAGAGGAGAACTAAGCGGAGGCTTAGTACAAACTCCTACTGACCTATGGGTCACGGCAATTGGTCAAAAACAAAACCCTGATCTCAGCCTTAGTCTCGATTTGGGCATAAACCACAGCCACTTCTTAGCTCCCATTCGGTGGCTAACCATTGTTAGGCTGGAACACAAGTCTTAGAGGCTCCTGACACCCATTCTAACAAACTAAAGTACCCGGTCGAACTTCATAGCCCAATCTACTACCAAATGGTCCTGCACTAGTTATCTGACAGAGAAAGCCAATTCAGCTTCAAGGGACCTAATTAAACCTACATCACCTCACTAAACCCCGACAGACATAGTCCAGGCCTTGGCCAGATGGTTCAAAATAAGACCTTATGACGCCAAAGCCCACCACAGTCTTTAAGGAAGCTGTATCAGAAGTAAGTCACCTTATGATTACATCTTGTCCACGTATTAAGTAACCTGCAATGGGGGAAATACTTTAACGTCATACAATTTGATCATTAAACAAGAAAGAGCGTGCGAAGTTTGGCCGGGGCGAATCTTATATACCCTCCACTATGGAGCATGGACAGATGCTGTCGAGTTCTTTGCGCAGTATCCCTTTTTAGGCAAACAAAGAATATTGAATATGGACGGAGGAGGAGGTGGAGCTATGTCAAGTTATAGTCCGATTCGGGGCTAAAGAAGCAAAATCGGGATATCGGTTTATATGGGAGCTGTGTCAAGCTATAGATCGGGATATCGGTTTATATGGGAGCTGTGTCAAGCTATAGATCGATTCAGACCATATTGCACACGTATTGTATGTTGAAGGCCATGGGAGAAGCCGTTGTACAAAATCTGTGCCGAATAGGAATTGCGCCTTCTAAAAGCTCAAGAAGTCAAGATCCCAGATCGGTTTATATGCAGCTATATCAGGTTATAGACCGATTTAGACCATACTTCGCATAAATGTTTAAAGTGATACCAAAACACCACGTGCAAAATTACAGTCAAATCGGACAAGAATTGCGCCCTCTAGAGGCTCAAGAAGTCAAGACCCAAGATCGGTTTATATGGCAGCAATATCAGGTTATGGACCGATTTGAACCATACTTCGCACAGTTGTTGAAAGTGATATGAAAACACTATGTGCATAATTTCAGTCAAATTGGTGGAAAACTGTGCCCTCTAGAGGCTCAAGAAGTCAAAACCGAAGATCGTTATATGGCAGCTATATCAAAACATGGACCGATTTGGCCCATTTACAACCCCAACTGACCTACACCAATGAGAAGTATTTATGCAAAATTTCAAGCGACTAGCTCTACTCCTTCAAAAGTTAGCGTGCTTTCGACAGACAGACAGACGGACGGACGAACGACGAACGGACGGTCGGACGGACAGACAGGCGGACGGACGGACATGGCTAGTTCGACTTAAAATGTCACGACGATCAAGAATTTATATGGGGTCTTAGACGCATATTTCGAGGTGTTACAAACAGAATGACGAAATTAGTATACCCCCATCCTATGGTGGAGGGTATAACAAGTTTAAGATTTAATGCTAGTAACGAACAGTAAGGACACCCCAGGAGCCGAGTTGGTAGTGTGCTTGGATTACCAGTGCAGGGGTTGTGGGTTCGATTTCCGCCAGAAGCCTTGGTCTGTCACTACTCTGAGATCGGTCGATATGGTAGCTATATCCAAATCTGGACCGATCTGAGCCAAATTGGAGAAGGTTGTCGAAGAGCCTAGCACAACGCACTGTCCCACATTTCGGCGACATCCGACATTAATCGAGAGATCGGTCTATATGACAGCTATATCCAAATCTGAACCGATCTGGACCAAATTGAAAAAGGAAGTCGAAAGGCCTAACACAACTCACTGTCATAAATTTCGGCGATATCGGACAATAAATGGGCCTTTTATGGGCCCAAAACCTTAAATCGAGAGATCGGTCGATATGGCAGCTATATCCAAATCTGAACCGATATGGACCAAATTAAAAAAGAAAGTCGAAAGGCCTAACACAACTCACTGTCCCAAATTTCGGCGACATCGGACAATATATGCACCTTTTATGGGCCCAAAACGAGGGATCGGTCTATATGGCAGCTATATCCAAATCTGAACCGCTCTGGACCAAATTAAAAAAGGAAGTCGAAAGGCCTAACACAACTCACTGTCATAAATTTCGGCGATATCGGACAATAAATGGGCCTTTTATGGGCCCAAAACCTTTAATCGAGAGATCGGTCGATATGGCAGCTATATCCAAATCTGGACCGATCTGAGCCAAATTGGAGAAGGTTGTCGAAGAGCCTAGCACAACGCACTGTCCCACATTTCGGCGACATCCGACATTAATCGAGAGATCGGTCTATATGACAGCTATATCCAAATCTGAACCGATCTGGACCAAATTGAAAAAGGAAGTCGAAAGGCCTAACACAACTCACTGTCATAAATTTCGGCGATATCGGACAATAAATGGGCCTTTTATGGCCCCAAAACCTTAAATCGTGCGATCGGTCGATATGGCAGCTATATCCAAATCTGAACCGATCTGGACCAAATTAAAAAAGGAAGTCGAAAGGCCTAACACAACTCACTGTCCCAAATTTCGGCGACATCGGACAATAAATGGGAATTTTATGGGCCCAAAACCTTAAATCGGGAGATCGGTCGATATGGCAGCTATATCCAAATCTGAACCGATCTGAGCCAAATTGAAGGTGGATGTCGAAGTGGTGGGACGTCCCATAGACTGTTGGTCCCGAATGTTAATGTCAGATTCATGGTCTACACCCAAATATCTAAATGGTGACCAAATGCGCACTATCTTGGGGTTGTTATGGGGGTGGGACGTCCCATAGACAGTTGGTAACGAATGTTGAAATCACATTCGTGGCCTACTCCCAAATGCCTTTCATATCAGCCCCATATTTCCATAGTCGGCAAACATGTCCGATTTGGGGGGTGTTTAGGGGGATGGGCCGCCACTCAGTGACTTGGCCCTGAATACAAATCTCCCTCTCATTAGAGCCCCATATTGCACTGATCAGCAAATACGTCCTATTTTGGTGGTGTTATGGGTGTGGGGTGGCCCCATCGCCACTTTTCCTTAATATTGACATCAGATTTGTGCTTTAGACTTTCATTTGAGTTAGATCTTTCATTTGGGACCCATATTGTCGTCGTCTTAAATTTGTTCTCTTTGGGGGGGGGGGTGTTTTTGGGGAGAGGCGGCCCCCTTTCCCCACATTTGGATATCAGATTCGTATTCTACTCTCAAGTACATTTTATTTGAGCCCCATATTGCCATGTCAAGTAAAAAAGTCATACTTGGGGGTTTTCTTGGGGAAGGAGTAGACCTTCAGAAACTTGGTCTCACATTTAGATATCAGATTCGTATTCTACTCGCAAATACCTTTCATTTGAGTCCCACATTGCGATGGTTGGTAAATATGTCCAATTTAGGGGTGTTTTGGGCGTTGGGGTAGTCCCCCTAGCACTTGGTCCGACAATTGGATATCAGATGCGTTTTCTTATCTTAAATACCTTTCATTTGAGTCCCATATTGTTGTGATTGGTCTTAAAATATGTTGGGTAGGTTTTGGGGTGGGGCAGGCCCCCTAGGTACCCCATCCAAAATTTGGATACCAAATTTTTATTTTTAGGGTACTATAAGAGAGCACACAAAATTTCGCTTCGCCACCGAGATCTGGCGTTTCTGAAAATTAGGGTAAGGGGGAAGGTTTTAGCTCCTTTTGATAACCCGGGGCATGCAGAGTCCTCGGTGAACGAAGATATGCTGAGGGGTCAGGGTGGTCTTTGTCCCCTAGACGAGGACATCGTGAGCGGGTATGGTAGGCTTTATCTCTATGTCAAGGACATGGTTAGAGAAAAGAGTGGTGTTTATCCCCAGGACGAGGATAATGTGAGAGGTCAGGTTGGTCTTTGTCTCCAAGACAAAGACATAGTAACAGGTCGAAGTGGTCTTTATCCCCAAGAAAAGGGCATGATGAGAAGTCAGAATGGTCCTTATTGCTAATAGGAGGATATGGTGAGAAGTCAGGGGGATATTTATCCCCAAAAAGAGGGCATGATGAGAGATTATGGTCTTTATCCCTTAGACAAGGATATGGTTAAAGGTCAGAGTGGTATGCATCCCCAATACCAGGACATGAAGGTCAGAGTTGTCTTTATCCACAAAATGAGTACATGAGAGAAGTCACGGTGGCCTTTATCCCCAAGACGAGGATTTGGTGAGAGGTCACGATGGTTTTTAACGCCAATATGACGACATGGTAGGATGTCAGGTTGGTTTCTATCCTCTAGATGAGGACATGGTGATAGGTCAGGATGGTATCTACCCCTAAGACAAGAGGTCAGTGTGGTGGTAAGAGGTCAGCGTGGTGGTAAGAGGTCAGTGTGGTGGTAAGAGGTCAGTGTGGTGGTAGACGTCATAGTGGTGTTTATCCCCAAGACGAAGTAATTGTTAGAGGTCAGGGTGGTCTTTCTTCTCAAGATGAGGACATGCTGCAAGGCAGGACGGAGTTTATCCCAAAAAACTAGAACATAGTGATATGTCAGGGTGGTCTTTATCCTTGAGACAAGGACATGGTAAAAGGTCAGAGTGGTCTTTATCCTCTAGACGGGGATATGGTGAGAGGTTGGGATGGTCTTTATCGCCAATAAGAGTATATGATGAGAAGTCAGGGTGGCCTTTATCCCCAAGACAAAGACATGGTGATATGTCAGGGTGGAGTTCATCCCTAAGACAAGGATTTGGTATCAGGTCATAGTTGGCTTTATGTCCAAGAAGAGGGCATGGTGAGAAGTCAGGATGGTCTTTATCGCCAACAGGAGGATGTGGTGAGAAGTCAGGGGGTTATTATCCCCTGAGGACATGGTGAGAGTTAATGGTGGTCTTTAACCCTAAGACAAGAATATGGTCAGAGTGGTATTCCTCCCCAAGGCAAGGACATGGGGATGTATCAGGGTGGTCTTTATCCCTAAGACAAGGACAAGGTAAGAGGTCAGAGTGGCATTTATTCCATTTTATTTATTCCCATTCCTCGGGCTGAAAAGTACGCCACGGCCACCTGCCTGGCTATCGAGGCGAAAAGAATCGATAGTCGCCGTCACAGGTCGAGAATAATCAACCTATCAATGCAAACTTGAGAGAAAAAGGGATCAGACGTAACGTGAGCAGGAGTGTTCAACCTCATAATGAAAAAAGTCCTAATGGATCTCAAAACGTATGGCTTGATCGCATTTGCAAGCGATGTCGTGAAGCAGATCTGAAGGAAGTCACCGTTGACGGTCATCGAGATCATGGTGAGGTCACGCAGGAAAGTGTTCAGGCTACGAGAAACCCAAGGAAGACAATACCGATGGTTTTCACTTGCAAGTTTAATATATGAAATTAGAGGCACCTGTGTCTGGCAGGGTTCACTCTGCAGTTGGTGAAGAAGGCTAGAAGTCCTCCATGCGAAACAGTCCTAGAACAGCAGTATGCAGAAAGGGAACCTACAGCAAATATGCGCGAGAGAGTGAGACCGAAATGTAAATTTGTCCAAGTCAATTCTTTTAAGCAATAGTGGCCAACTTCTCACATATCACTGAATGCTGTCCCATTCAAGTTAAAGCCCAATGACTGCCAAGTCCGAACGGCTTGCCGCAGTGTGACACCTCTTTG
This sequence comes from Stomoxys calcitrans, assembly GCF_963082655.1. Lineage (NCBI taxonomy): Eukaryota > Metazoa > Arthropoda > Insecta > Diptera > Muscidae > Stomoxys > Stomoxys calcitrans. Next base: position 170,457,466 of record NC_081555.1, on the reverse strand, counting down.
GGTAGAAGTTTTACGTAAAGTAGTACCTCAAAAATGTGGCAGCATTAGGCAGGAATAACAACTGCTGAAAACTTTTTCTTATGTTTTCGCCAGGAATGGAACCCAGTCATTCAGTGTCAAAGGTCGACATGCAAACCTCTGCACTACGGTGGCCTCCATTGTGAGACCAGTTTTGACACATTGAGGGCACTGGTATTGTGGAAGTCTGTGGATAGGTTGACTCGTACCAGGAGTTGGAAAAGCTCCCATCATCCACACCGCAGGCAATTGTGGAAACAAGGCCAAGTATGCCGCTTATATAGAGTTATATTCAAAAGTATGGCACTTAAGTAGTAATCTGGCTGAAGGATTGCTCGGATTGCTTAAGGTGTGGTCACCGTATCACCGCAGGTCTATTCTGGTATTATGGATGGGGATAATGGACTGAGAAAGGTATCCGACTACCAGAAACCGTTTGGAGATAAGATCTTCTTATAAGTTATCCCAAAAGAGTGAATGATGTGCTTGAGGAAGACGTGACTACCAGAAACGGATTGATGATAAGATCTTTGTATTAGTTATCCTGAAAGGAGGCGACAGATATGCTTGATGACGACGAGACCTTGATTTTCAATAATAGCTCCAAGACTGACATGTTAAAGACCAATCAATAATGGTAAGTCGCTGAGACTGCTGGAAGAGTTAAAGATCTTGCAGTTAGGGATCTGTGCGATAATGATAGCCGCAATCGAAATCTTAGTAAGGAGCCGAACACCCATGAAACTTAGGATTTATGTGAACATTGTGGCAAGGTCTTCAATTCGAGAAGTCAAAGGCGGGCAACCGGGCCTACGATAGAACCAATGCCGTAGCACTTCATAAGAATGAGAAGAAGAAGCAGAGGCTATTGCAAATGGTTTGGAATACAGACACTCCACTTCGGTGAGGCAGTTTTGGAAGCAGTTCTAAAGGCCATAGTAGAAATGTTGAGATCAATACGAGGATCGGTCTATAAGGCAACCAAAAAGTGTTCGAATTGGTACCTCTTAGAACTTTAACATTGCATTCAACAACAAGTAAAAGGGTGCTCAGTTCGGCCGGAAATCGTATATGCCCTCTACTAAAGATCGCATTTGTCAAGTTTCAATATTTCGATGTGTTATAGGCATCCTGTGGTAGAGCGGGTACACCAATTTCGATCATTAAACTCGTCTATAAAGGGAAGTGAACAGACAAGCGTTTTTTTTTTTTTTAATTTTTTTTTTGGTGTTTGCCTCTCTGAGTTCCTAGGAAAATCATAATTACAAAAAATTTTCACTCTACATATCCAACGCATTTTCTTAGATTTTCCCCTAACAACTTTACAGGGTTATCTTTCACCTTACCGATACCAATTTACCACAGTATAAAAATTCTTGAGATTCTTTGGAAGATGATTCCCATTTGTATGAGCCTAATGTGCATGTGATTTGTTTTAGCTTTTCAAGGAGACCACTACTACTGTGTGCATCCATTGATGACTGCATTGAAGTCATCTTAACATATTTAACTTAAAGGCTCTATTGCAAGTAGAAAGACAAAATCCACAGAGAACAAAAGTAAAGGCATAGAAATACCAAGAAGACGAAGAAGTAGAAAAGATTTGCAGCTGTAAATGGCTAGGGCTTTGAGGTTTCGTTGCATTACCATGGGAAGAAAGGATAACCATACTAAAGACCACAATCATTTGATAGCAAAACACACCAAAAATGGTCTCTCAGTCTTGAAGCTCTTAACTAGACTCCCAAGCACATACTCACTCACAATTGCAGACAAATAGAGTTATACACACACACACACTAACACACAGATATATGTAAGTACACACAACCAATTGCTAAATAAAAGCTAGGCAAAGCCAACACTTAATCCGACCACAGTCCAATGGCTCATGACGAAAGTATTGAAAATATTTCTATTCCAACTAAGGGGTCGATTTCGAAGTCGATGTCAACGTTGATGCCGATGCGGGTTTTTGGTTTTGGTTTCCATCCTCTTCTGTTCTATTCGGTTCTGCTCCTTGCTGGTTGACTGACTGGCTGTTGCTTTTATTTGTCAAAGGCAAGACATTTGATTACTTTGGATTAGTGTTGCCAATATATTCCGAATATTTTGCCAAAATTGTAAATTTAACAAGTAAAAAGGCATTAAGGTCGGCCGGGCCGAACTTTGGATACCCACCACCTCGGGTGCATATGTAAACCCCCTTTCGCCACAATCTGGTGGATAAATTATGCACCCAAATTCTGCATGGACATTGAGAGGTCTAATAAATATAAGTCACTGTTGAATTTTGTATTTGAAATTTCAACAAAAACGGGGAATAAATAAATCTTTTATGAGCTTCAGAGCCTTAATCGGGAGATCGGTCAACATGGCAGCTATATCTAAATACAGTCCAATCTGAACCATATTTGGGTCAGATCTCGGGAGGCTTAAAATAACCCACTGTTTTAAATTTTACCAAACGCGAGTAATAAATAAAGCTTTTATGGCCTTCAGACCCTTTATCGGGAGATCGGTCTATATGGTAGCTATATCTAAATATAGTTCGATCTGAACCATATTTAGGTCAGATGTCGGAAGGCTTAAAATGACCCACTATTTTAATTTCAGCGAAATCCAGCAACAAATAAAGCTTTTATAGCCTTCAGACCCTTTATCGGCAGATCGGTCTATATAGTAGCTATATCTAAATATAGTCCGATCTAAACCATATTTAGGTGAGATATCGCAACCCACTGTTGCGAATTTCAGCGAAATCGGGTAACAAATGAAGTTTTTATGGGCTTCAGACCCTTTATCGGGAGATTGGTCTATATGGCTGCTATATCTAAATACAGTCCGATCTGGACCATACTTAAATCAGATGTCGGGAGGCTAAAAATAACCTTTTGTTTTAAATTTCTGCGAAATCGGTTAAAAAATAAAGCTTTTACGGGCTTCAGACCCTTAATCGGGAGATCGGTCTCTGTGGCAGATATATCTGAATATAATCTGATCTGAACCATATTAAAGTCAGATATCAGACGGCTTAAGGTAACCATTTGTTTCAAATTTCAGCGAAATCGGATAAAAAATAAAGCTTTTATGGGCTTCAGACACTTTATCGCGAGATCGGTCAATATGACAGCTATATCTAAATATAGTCCGACCTGAACCATATTTGGGACCTATGATGAGAGGCGTCAAGCTACTCACTGTATCAAATTTCAGCGAAATCGGTTAAAAATAAAGCTTTTATGGGCTTCAGGCCCTTTATCTGGAGATCGGTCTATATGGCAGCTATATCTAAATATATCCCGATTTGATCCATATTTGGGTCGGATGTTGAGAGGCTTAAAACTGAGCACTATTCTAAATTTCAACAAAATCGTGTAATAATTAAAGCTTTAATGAGATTCAGACCCTTAATCGGCATATCGGGCTATATGACAGCTATATCGAAATAGAGTCCGATCTGAACCATACTTAAGTCAGATGTTGGTAGGCCTAAAAATACTCACTGTTTCAAATTTCAGCGAAATTGGGCAATAAGTAAAGCTTTTATGGGCTTCAGACCCTTTATCGGCGGATCGGTCTATATGGCAGCTATTTCTAAATAAGGTCCGATCTGTACCATATATGAGTCGGATGTTGAGAGACTTAAAACTGCGCACTATTCTAAATTTCGGAGAAATCGGATAAAAAACAAGTAAAAAGGCGTTAAGTTCGGCCGGGCCGAACTTTGGATACCCACCACCTCGGGTATATATGTAAACCAACTTTCGTCAAAATCCGGTGCAAAACTCATACCTTATGTCCCATAGCAGAAATATGTGGAGGGGCTTAACTCTTTGTCCACAATTTCGGCAACATCGGACAATAAATTCGCTTTTTATGGCCCCAAAACCTATAACCGAGAGATTGGTCTATATGGCAGCTATATCCAAATCAGGACCGATCTAAGCCAAATTGACGGAGGACATCGGAGGGCCTAAGACAGCTCACTGTCCCAAATGTCAGCAAAATCGGATAATAAATTCTGTTTTTAATGGGTCTATGACCTTAAATCGGAGGATCGGTCTATATGGCAGCTATGTCCAAATCTGAACCGATCGAAGCCGTATTGACGGGGGATATTGAAGGGCCAAAAACAATTCACCGTCCCAAATTTCAGCAAAATTGGATAATAAGTGTGGCTTTTATGGGCCTAAGACCCTAAATCGGCGGATTGGTCTATATGGCAGCTATGTCTAAATATAGTCCGATCTAAGCCATACTTGGGTCCTATGTTAGGAGGCCTAAAACTACTCACTTTTTCAAATTTCAACGAAATCGGATCAAAAATAAATAATTTATGGGCATTAGACACTTTATCGGAAAATCGGTCTATATAGGAGCTATATCCAAATATGGTCCGATTTGGCCCGTTCAAGAACTTAACCAGCGTGAAACAAAAACAGGTATCTTTGCTAAATTTCTGGTCAATATCTCAATTTTTGAAGGCTCTAGAGTGATAACAACAGACGGGCGGACAGACGTAGAGACGGATAGACGGACAGAAGGACAAACACACACGCACATCGTAAAATCGTCTTAGAATTTTACGACGATCCGCAATATATATACTTTGTAGGGTCGGAATTGATATTTCGATGTATTGCAAACGGAAAGACTAAATGAATATACCCCCTATCCTACGGTGGTGGGTATAAAAACAGCAGTCATAGAAAAATACCACCTGCAAAATTTCAGGCAAATTGGAGTAATAATTGCGCCCTCCAGAGGCTTAAAAAGTCAAACTGGGAGATGGGTTTATATGGCATCTATGTCAGGTCATACACCGATTTAGACCATATTTGGAATAGTTTTTGGAAGTAATGACAAAAAGACATGTGCAAAATCTCAAACACATTGGGTAAGAATTGCGGCCTCTAGGGGCAGAATATCTAATCGGGAAATCGGTTTATATGTCAGCTATATCTCGATATACACTGATTTAGATCATACTTGACACAGTTGTTGGAAGTCAAAATAAAACACCTCATGCAAAATTGCGGCCAAATCGAATATGAATTGCGCCCTCTAGAAGCTCAAGAAATCGAGATCCACGATCGGCTTATATGGCAGCTATATTAGGTTATATACCGATTTGAAACATTCAGGACACAGTTGTTGGAAGACATAACGAAACATGCCATGCAAAATTTCAGACAATTCAGATAGGAATTGCAAGTTTAGGCTCAATGATAAGGGGCCTCCTTTTATAGTCGAGTCCGTAGTGCGACATCTTTTGACGAGAAATTGCAAAAATGTCGCTAGCATTAGGAGGGAGTAACCACATTTGAAAATTTTTTCTGTTATTCTCGCCAGTATTCGAACCCAGGCATTCAGAGTCCTTGGCGGCCTTTTTTACCGGATACAGCTCCCATATGAATGATTTTTTTCCAATATACAGGAGATACATCTGCAGATACAGATGCAGCGTGCTTGTCATGAATATTAGAAGTCATAATAATATATCACAAAATATGTCAAATCGGGTGATCGTTTTCATAGAATTTTATATACCCTCCACCATAGGATGGGGGTATACTAATTTCGTCATTCTGTTTGTAACACCTCGAAATATGAGTCTAAGACCCTATAAAGTATATATATTCTTGATCGTCATGTCGATCTAGCCGTGTCCATCCGTCTGTCCGTCCGTCCGTCTGTCGAAAGCACGCTAACTTTCGAAGGAGTGAAGCTAGCTGCTTGAAATTTTGCACAAATACTTTTTTTTAGTCTAGGTCGGTTGGTATTGTAAATGGGCCATAAAGGTCCATGTTTTGATAATAGCTGCCATATAAACCGATCTTGGTTCTTGACTTTTTGAGCCTCTAGAGGGCGCAATTCTCATCCGATTTGGCTGAAATTTTTCACGTAGTGTTTTGGTATCATTTCCAACAACTGCGCTAAGTATGGTTTATATCGGTCCATCTTTCGATATAGCTGCCATATAAACCGATCTTGGGTCTTGACTTCTTGAGCCTCTAGAGGGCGCAATTCTTGTCCGATTTAACTGAAATTTTGCACGTAGTGTTTTGGTAGCACTTCCAACAACTACGCTAAGAATGGTTAACATCGGTGCATGTTTTGATATAGCTGCCATATAAACCGATCTTGGGTCTTGACTTCTTGAGCGTCTAGAGGGCCCAATTCTCATCCGATTTTGCTGAAATTTTCCACGTAATGTTTTCGTATCACTTCCAACAACTACGCTAAGTATGGTTTCCATCGGTCCATGTTTTGATATAGCTGCCATATAAAACAATCTTGGGTCTTGACTTCTTGAGCCTCTAGAGGGCGCAACTCTCAACCGATTTGGCTGAAATTTTGCACGTGGTGTTTTGGTATCATTTCCAATAACTACGCTAAGTATGGTTTAAATCGATCGATGTTTCGATATAGCTGCCATATAAACCGATCTTGGGTCTTGACTTCTTGAGCCTCTAGAGGGCGCAAATCTTGACCGATTGGAATGAAATTTTGCACGTAGTGTTTTGGTAGCACTTCCAACAATCACGGTAAGTATGGTTTACATCGGTCCATGTTTTGATATAGCTGCCATATAAACCGATCTTGGATCTGACTTCTTAAGCCTCTAGAGGGCGCAATTCTCGTCCGATTTGGCTGAAATTTTGCATGAGGGGTTTTGTTGTGACTTCCAATAACTGTGCTAATAATGGTTCAAATCGGTCCATAACCTGATATAGCTGCCATATAAACCGATCTGGAATTTTGACATCTTGAGCCTCTAGAGGGCGGAAATGCGATCCCTGGTGGAGGGTATATAGAACTTAGCACGCTTTTACTTGTTTTTTATTAAATTTTATTTTTCTAAGCGGCAACCTTCTTGGCTTGTATCAGTTACTAGGCCATTGAAGGAATAACCTATCTATCTATCCATCCAACTGTAAACTTTAATAGCTTAGGGAATGGGTTCTAGCATATCTATGAGATTGTTTGTGTGTGTGTGAGTAAGTCGTTTGTTAGTGCAACGTATTGGAATCATTTGTGGTATTTACTTGGGCCACCAGAGAAGGAGAAAGACCCCCAAGACAAGGAGAAATAAATTTATTTACTTTACATATTATTCCCTCGAATTTGTTGTGGCTATTATTGTTATTGCCACCACATTTCCCCCTCATCGGCTTTAACTCAAGGAGTGTCCTTTTTCTTTGCGTATTTATTTCTTAAAGATTTTTTTGGTTTTCCCCATCTCCCATTTAGTTTTGATAATTATACATGGGGATTCACTTTACAATTTATAGACAGTAAAAGAGAGAAATTTTTGTGGCAAGCTCTCAACCTAAGACCCTTAGCTTGGGCTACTCTGGAAAATGTACCGAATTTTTATTTCCCTTTTTAACATTTCGTAAAGCGGTTTTATTTTATTTTGGCTATTTTATAGTGCTCCTCGTTTCTTTTGCTTTCGCACATTTTTATGGCCCAATGGACATTAAACAGATGTCCAAGTCCAAGTCTACAAAATGATTATTTAAAATAAAAAAAACTGAGCCATAAAATATTTGTGGAAAATGTTATGCAAATATTCGGACATAAAAGCCATCATTTCATTTGATTATAATGGCCGCATTTGCAGCAACAACAAATACATGGACCCAGAACCTTTCTCTGGGGTTTCGAGTGGATAATTTTCCCTCTTAAGCCAACAAAATGTATATTTGCTTTCTTAAGAGACTATTATGTGGAAGGGATATCGAAACACAATTAACTTGAGTTTTATTATTTTTGCATACTATTTACAAACGTAAATCTCTTTTTGGGGAAATTGCATGTAATGTTAGTTTTTCGTATAATTTTATGACAAGGCAAAAGGGATTTGGTTGTAAGTAAGAGACTTGGCAATAAATTTTGACGGGGTTCCGATTGCCCAACCCTACAAAAGCTGAATCATGTAGAATTTGAAGAACGTCGGTAAACTTCTTTTGTGATATACGTTGGACTTTGTTTATGATGAAATGTGGTAATTCAAACTCCCTCACATCTGTTGTATTCGTTATGCTACAAATTAAACAGAAAAAAAAACTTATTAAAGTTGTTGTTTTCGCACATTTAAATATCTATTTTGGGACGGATATTTCATTATTGCGATAATATTAATTGTTGTATTTTCTTGTACCTGGCAGCTATTTGTCTGTTGCTCTAATGATTTTTGATATTGGCCATACCTGTATTTTTGTGTAACTCCCCAACCTACAAAAGCTGAACCATGTAGAATTTGAAAAACGTCCCACCCACTAAACTCTACATAGACGCAAAAAAACAATACGTTACACATAAAGGAAATTTTCGACCAGTAAACTTCTTTTGTGATGGTAATGGTAATTCAAACTCCCTCAGATCTGTTGTATTCGATATGCTACAAATTAAACAGAAAAAAAAACTTATAAAAGTTGTTGTTTTCGCACATTTAAATGTCTATTTTGGGACGGATATTTCTTTATTGCGATAATATTAATTGTTGTATTTTCTTGTACCTGGCAGCTGTTTGTCTGTTGCTCTAATGATTTTTGATATTGGCCATACCTGTATTTTTGTGTAACTCCCCAACCTACAAAAGCTGAACCATGTAGAATTTGAAGAACGTCCCACCCACTAAACTCTACATAGACGCAAAAAAAAACAATATGTTTCACATAAAGGAAATTTTCGACCAGTAGACTTCTTTTGTGATGGTATTGGTAATTCAAACTCCCCCAGATCTGTTGTATTCGTTATGCTACAAATTAAACAGAAAAAAAAACTTATAAAAGTTGTTGTTTTCGCACATTTAAATGTCTATTTTGGGACGGATATTTCTTTATTGCGATAATATTAATTGTTGTATTTTCTTGTACCTGGCAGCTGTTTGTCTGTTGCTCTAATGATTTTTGATATTGGCCATACCTGTATTTTTGTGTGACAATATATGTATAGCAGTGACGAGATCACACTATTGAAACCATATATGGCAGAGATGTCCAGTGGTCTAATAGAACTCACTATTCCAAGTCTCAGAAAAATTTGTCAATAAATGCTTTTTTTTATGGGCTTAAGCGCCTTAATCGGCAGATCGGGGTATATAAGATAAATATTTATCTAAATATAGACACATGTAGACCATAATCGACTCAGATATTGGTAGTCGAAATGCAACTCATGGTTTTTGAAATCCGAAATTTCATCACAATCGTATAAAACATGCATCTGTTGTGGGTCCAAGAGCCTAAATCGGTATTTTGGTCCATACAACATCTAAATCTACATATGAACCGATTTTGCTCGAAATTTGAAATTTTACCACAATCGGATAACACATTCATCTGTTATGGGTCCAAGAGCCTAAGTCGGTATTTTGGTCTATACGACATCTTAATCTACATATGAACCGATTTTGTTCGTAAAAGAATTTAAACTGCGTATGGAAAAAAGATGGGCCCGTGCAAAAGTTCAGCACAATGTTTCACATTGTAAAGCCTTCAGCGCGATAACAACTGACAGACGGACAGACATATGAACATCGTTAGATCGTCTTAGAATTTCACTTTGAGGGGTCGGAAATAGATATTTCGATGTGTTGCAAGCAGAATGACTTAATGAATATGCCTCCTATGGTGGTGGGTATGAAAATGAGTTAATTTTTCAGAAATTTTGCTTTAGAAAAAATTTCTCCACACTTTGTCCTTAGAGAAAATTCTATTAAAATTTTGATTTAGAGAAAATTACATTCAAACTTTGTCTTTATAGAAAACTAGCTGAACGGGCCCGCTCCCCTGCGCCTTCTTTTACTCTATATGGAACAAAATTTTCCTTGGAATATTTATTTTCGACAATTAAAGAGCTTTTAGTGAAATACCATGCTGCGAAAATAGAATATCGCTTGACAAATAGTTAAATATAAGCGCCCATATCTGAGTCCCATATGATCTTTATTGGTCTACGAATTTAAGTTTGAATGGAAGGTGTACTCCATTCTTAAAATGGTGGTCCCCCAGACACATGGCGAAAGGGGGAGGGTCCACCCCTCCTTTGTTTGTTTGCTTGTTTGTTCCGTATAGACTCAAAAACGGCTGAACCAATTACCTTGAAATTGTCACAGATTCTGTAGGTAGGTCTGAAAGGAAACGTAGGTTATATATTTTTTTGATATCGGGAGGGAGCGGACCCTCTCCCTTACCCCAAAAGTACTACCAAAAAATAAAAGTGGACCGATCGGGACAATATGGGATTCAAATGAAAGGTATTCAAGAGTAGAGTACGCACTTTATAATAAAAGTTGGGTCCAAGTACCTGGGGACCCGAGCCCGAGCCCCAGCCCCGAAACCCCTTAAAACCCCTTGACGATCATGGCAATATGGGAATCAATCAAAAGTATTTGGGAGTAGATTACGAATATGGTCAGGAAGTAGGAATAGGCTTTAAAATTTATTGATAACGGAAGGGGGCGGACCCTCCACCGGTACCCCCAAAAACACCACCTAAAATCAAAAGGGGACTGATAAGGACAATATGGGTATCAAATGAAAAGTATGCAGGAGTAGATAACGAATCTGGCATACAAATTCATGTCGAACTATAGGGGGTCACCCCACCCCCATAAAAACGCCCAAAATGGGCACATTAGCCAATGACGGATATATGGGACTCGTTTTGTTTGTTCCGTATAGACTGAAAAATGGCAGAACGGATTTTCTCGAAATGTTCCCATTTCGTGTGGGTTGGTCTAGAAGGAAACGTAGGCTATATAATTTATCGATATCGGACGGGGGACGGACCCTCCCCCCTATGCCAAAAACACAACACAAAATCCAAAGTGGATCCATCGGGACAATATAGGTATCAAATAAAAGGTATTGGAGAGTAGAATACGAATATTGTAAAAATAAAGGGTGATTTTTTTGAGGTTAGGATTTTCATGCATTAGTATTTGACAGATCACGTGGGATTTCAGACATGGTGTCAAAGAGAAAGATGCTCAGTATGCTTTGACATTTCATCATGAATAGACTTACTAACGAGCAACGCTTGCAAATCATTGAATTTTATTACCAAAATCAGTGTTCGGTTCGAAATGTGTTCATTCACCGTAACGTTGCGTCCAACAGCATCTTTGAAAAAATACGGTCCAATGATTCCACCAGCGTACAAACCACACCAAACAGTGCATTTTTCGGGATGCATGGGCAGTTCTTGAACGGCTTCTGGTTGCTCTTCACTCCAAATGCGGCAATTTTGCTTATTTACGTAGCCATTCAACCAGAAATGAGCCTCATCGCTGAACAAAATTTGTCAAAATTTGAACACATTTCGAACCGAACACTGATTTTGGTAATAAAATTCAATGATTTGCAAGCGTTGCTCGTTAGTAAGTCTATTCATGATGAAATGTCAAAGCATACTGAGCATCTTTCTCTTTGACACCATGTCTGAAATCCCACGTGATCTGTCAAATACTAATGCATGAAAATCCTAACCTCAAAAAAAAACACCCTTTATTTAAGTCTAAGTACCCAGCGGGCCGCCCCAACCCAAAACTCTCCCAAACAGACATATTGGACGTTCATTTCAATATGGGGCTCAAATGAAAGGTATTCGGGAGTAAATTTCGAATTTGGCATACAAAAGCAGATCGAAGTATAGGGGATCATGCCACCCCTCAAAAACGCCATTAGACCCATTATGACTACATGATACATGGCTGAGATTGTGTATGTTTGTCTGGAAGGAAACATAGGCTATATAATTTTTTGATATCGGATGAAGGCGGATCCTCCCCCTTACCCCAAAGACGCCACTTATATACGAAACTGGGTCGATGGGTACAATAACGATATCAAATGAAAGGTATTGGAGACCAAAAACCGAATACGGTATTAAAATTTGGGTGCAAGTACCCAGTGGACATAAAAAATTTGGTCCAAGTTATGAGAGGTCGCCCCACCCCCAAATACCCCAAAATGGACATATTGGCCGACCATGGCTATATGGGACTCAAATGAAAGGTATTTGGGAGTAGATTTCGATTATGACATTAAAATTTGCGTTTAAGTCACGGTGGCACTTTTCCTCCTAAGCATACTTCAAATGGGATATTTGACCCATTATGACAAAATGGGGCTCAAATGAATGATATTTGAGAGTAGTAAACGAATTTTATAACCAATTGCTTTGGGGTACGCCCTAAGCACCCCCTAAAATGAACGTCATGTCCGTTGGGAGTAAAGAACGAATTTCATAGTATTGTCAGTGCAAAGTTCCGGTGGCCGCCTCAGCCCCGGTTCATATTTACCGGCCATATGGGGTTCAAATTGAAATAATTTGGATGTGCAGCATGAATTTGGTATCCATATTTGAGTTGGAATGTCTGAGGTGCCAGCCCTCCCCTAAAAAGCAATTTTCATTACCCTAATTTTTAAAAACACCAGGAACCGAGCAGCAGCAATTTTCTCACACATAAATGAGTGCTTTCCGTTTCAAGTTTAAACTCAATGATAAGGGACCTTTTTTATAGCCGAGTCCGAGCGGCGTCCCGCAGTGCGTCACCTCTCTGGGGAAATTTTTTTAAATGACCATGCATGACATTATATCTCGCAAATGTCGCCAACATAAAGAGGAGTTAACCACCGCCTTATCCAATGTTCTCGCCAGGATTCGAAAGCGTTCAGCGTCATAGGCTACAATGGCACGAATTCGATATGCGCATTGAGGGCGAAGTATCCCCACCCCCTGAAAAGATACTAGAGAGTTAAAGAAGGCACAGCGGAGCGTGCCGGGTTCAGCTAGTAGCTCCCCTTTAAACCAATCTCCTGATTTTACTTCTTGAGCTCCTATAGGGCGCAATTCTTATCCGATTTGGATGAAATTTGTCACAATGACTTTTAGTATGGCCCCATTCGTCCCAAGAAAGTATGCCCGAATTGGTCCATAAGCCGATGTAGCTCCAATAGCATAGCAATTATTATCCATTATCTTTTGTTTGCTTATACAGAGATACCGGGCAAAAATTTTGACAAATTCGATCCCTGGTGAAGGGTATATAAGATTCGACTCGGCCACACTTGCAAAATTCTAATTCTCTTCTTTTCTTACTAATTTTTCAATTTGAATTTTCGTTTTCGAAAATTTGCCCTCCCCATCCCATGGTGGTTGGTATAAAAACTAAACGTTTTGTATTTGTATTAGCACACAAGTTTTCCCTTAAATTTATCACCAGGGTAATTTCAAACCATTTGCGGAAGCAATAAATCCCATTTAATCCTCTCAATCAATTAACATTGAAGAAAACATAATTTCGTACTCTAATTAATGGCAAAGCATTGGGCAAAGGGTAGAAAAAGCACATAAATTTAAGTTCAATTTTTCTTCAATGCCATTTGAATGAAAACGCTGTATTTCTGAGTAAGTGTGTGTGTGTGTGTGTGTGTAGAAAAGATGTGTAACACACATCTGTCAAATTTGCAAATTCACAGCCCAGCCAGCAGAGCCGAACCTTCTGAAAAATAATGACAAATCACAGAGAAGAAGAGCGAGAACCAGAACAATGAGCATATGTGTGTGTGTGTGTGTGTGAGTGTGTGCTCTTCATAGGCCCCAAACCTCCCAAAAGAAATGGTTTTCACAAAAAGCCCCAAGGACAAAATGGTATTAAAAGCACCATCAAGGAGCCCATCATCAGACCATCATTGCACATGCTGGATGGTGCATGGTGGTACATTCACTTTGCCGGACGTGCTAAATCATTTGCTGGCAAATGAAACGAGAAACAAATGTGAACCATAAACAAAACTTAACATGCATCATGTTGCAAATCTTTAGACAACACTACTGCTCTGGCATGCATCACCAGCAGCCATTAGACCGAGGAATAGACAGAGCGGGGAGGGAAAGGTGGCTGTATGGGTGAAGGCAAAAATATGTGATAAGGATACTTCAATGTGATCTGTAACCCAGAAATCCTTAAAAATGTGAAAATCACCACTGACACCTCACTCGCTCGTAGGCGACCCTTGGTGAAAGATAAAAGTCGTGTTACAAAACCATTTCAAAATTCCTTTTAAAGGTCGCTTCCTTCGTTTTATGCATGGGCGCCATGTGGTGTTACTGCAGTACTCAACATTTTGTAAGGGTTTAATTTTGAGACTCTATGTAGAGAGATGGTCATGCCCTTAGATTTGCATTCCTCTTTCATGCAATGGCACCCCATAAAAGATTTGCATAAGTTTGCCTGTCGCTTCATCTATTCTTTGCCTTGTGTCATATTGTACAAAAAGTTTGAATAAATTTTGCAAAACTTTAGATAGCAAATCATTTGTTTTGGGGCAGACTTTTGTTCTTTGATTTTCAATTTTGTATTTGCATTTCATTAAGGGTCATCTGGCGACACTTGCACAAAACACAACAGATGACCAAAATTGGTCATTCGCTTTTGTGGCTTCAAGTGTTATAGAATTGATTAGAGAAGCTAGCAGAATTTGAACCCTGTTCTTTTTATACCCTTCACCATAGGATGGGGGTATACTAATATCGTCATTTTGTTTGTAACACCTCGAAATATGCGTCTGAGACCCCATAAAGTCGATCTAGCCATGTCCGTCCGTCTGTCTGTCGAAAGCACACTAACTTTCGAAGGAGTTAAGCTAGCCACTTGAAATTTTGCACAAATACTTTTTAGTAGTGTAGGTCGGTTGGTATGTATTGTTAATGGGCCAAATCGGTCCATGTTTTGATATAGCTGCCTAAAAAACGATCTTGGATCTTGACTTCTTGAGCCACTAGAGGGCGCAGTTTGTGTCCGATTTGACTTCTTGAGTCGCTAGAGGGCGCAATTCGTGTCCGATTTGACTGAAATTTTGCACGTGGTTTTATGGTAGCACTTCCAACAACTGTACTAAGTATGATTTAAATCGGTCCTTATTCTGATATAGCTGTCATATAAACCGATCTTGAGTTTTGACTTGTTTAGCCTCTAGAGGGCGCAATTCTTGTCCGATTTGACTAAAATTTTACACGTGGTGTTTTGGTATCACTTTCAACAACTGATCTGAGTATAGTTCAAATCGGTCCATGTTTTGATATAGCTGCCATATAAACCGATCTTGGGTTTTGACTTTTTTAGCCTCTAGAGGGCGCAATTCTTGTCCAATTTGACTGAAATTTTGCATGTACTGTTTTGGTATGACTTCCAACAACTGTGCTGAGTATGATTTAAATCGGATCATAACCTGATATAGCTGCCATATGAACCGATCTTGGGTCTTGACTTCTTGAGCCTCTAGAGGGCGCAATTCTTATCCGATTGGAATGAAATTTTGCACGACGTGTTTTGCTATGACTTCCAACAACTGTGCTTAATAAGGTTCAAATTGGTCAATAACCTGATAGAGCTGCCATATAAACCGATTTTGGGTCTTGACTTCTTGAGCCTCTAGAGGGCGCAATTCTTAACTGATTGGAATGAAATTTTGCACGACGTGTTTTGCTATGACTTCCAACAACTGTGCTTAATAAGGTTCAAATTGGTCAATAACCTGATAGAGCTGCCATATAAACCGATTTTGGGTCTTGACTTCTTGAGCCTCTAGAGGGCGCAATTCTTATCCGATTGGAATAAAATTTTGCACGACGTGTGTTTTTATGATAATCAATAACTGTGCCAAGTATGGTTTAAATCCGTCTATAACCTGATATAGCTGCCATATAAACCGATCTTGGGCCTTGACTTCTTGAGCCAGTAGAGCGCTCAATTTTTACCCGATTCGGCTGAAATTAAGCACGAAGTGTTTTCTTATGACTTCCAATAACTCTGCGGAGTATGGCCTAAATCAATACATAAACTG
Source organism: Stomoxys calcitrans (assembly GCF_963082655.1). NCBI lineage: Eukaryota > Metazoa > Arthropoda > Insecta > Diptera > Muscidae > Stomoxys > Stomoxys calcitrans. Next base: position 170,441,582 of record NC_081555.1, on the reverse strand, counting down.
ATATAGCTGCCATATAAACCGTTCTGAAATCTTGACCTGCAACATACGTGTCTAATATGGTCTGAAACGATCAATAGCTTGATACAGCTCCCATATAAACCGATATTCCGATTTTGATTCTTAAGCCCCACACAAAGCGCAATTCTTATCCGAATAAACTGAAATATTACACAATGGCATATTCCTTGTAGAACTCGTCAAATGCGATCCATGGTGTAGGGTTTATAAGACTCCACCCGGCCGAACTTTGCAAGCTCTTACTTGTTTAAAAAGCTACGTTTTCTCCTTTGAACTTTGGGTTTAGTATTGGCATTTTAGTGATTTTGTATCTATGCATCATGTTCCACCTATTTTTAACTGTTCCTCTTCAGCCCATTTTGTTCACTCAAAAAAGACTACCCATCTGATGCAATATCGCCATAGTCTATTACGCCAACATTATCCCAACAATTGGATAATTAAACCATTCTGGCAACAATAAGTCATAATTAAGGCACTTTATGCATATTTCATTACATTTCAGTTAAATCAAGAGATGGCTAACAACAATTGTTGGCCGCCCCACCATCACTGGACTCACACAGTCAGTTGACGCACTTCAGCGTCTTAATTGACACTCAATTTAAATCATTAATTCAGTACCACAAAACAGAAGTTGCAAGCGGTGCCAACGAAAATGCGCACAATTGTGACCCCAAAAGGCCATTTCGGTTAGGTTGTGGTAATCACCCGCAACGCTTTCTGAACCGGTTACAAACAAACACACACACACACAAATCTGGTTGAAGAGCCGAAACTTTAAATCGATTGTGTTTGGGGCGCAGGCAGTTGGGGGGGGGGGGGGGGGGGGGAAATTACTCTCCCAAGACAGCTGTTGAAATGTTGAAATAATTATGACAAATTACTTGGCCATGTTGTTGTTCTGGCTCTTGTTTACCTGAGCCAACATAAATGTCAAATTTCTCTAAAGTTGATGCGCCACAAGAGTTACCAATTCACCGAGGACCAGGCGAACAACTCTATTGCTCCACTCAAAACAAGGCTTGACTCCCTGTAGCTGGGCCACACTTTGAGAAATAATCACAGCGTTTGAGCGTATCTGTGTTGGTGTGGGTGATGTTTATGGAACAGCAGTTAACAAAGCTTTCTCGGGGAATTCCCTTTTGAAAAGTTTCACGGTTTTTAAGTAATTGAAGTAAAGCAATAAACATCAACCGTGCAGGGAGTTAGTGTCAAAGTTCGAAGTTAACTTAAAGTGGAACAAAGCATAGAAAAACGGGAGTACAAAAAGTTATCAAAGGACTGAACACATCGGCTTTGGGGAATTGCAAATTTAGTTTTATGTAATGTTCGAAGGAAAAATGGTTTAGGAGCTGGGTCAGTAACCAGGTCTACTAGAAAACAAAAAAATACTTTCAAACAAGGAAAAAGGCAGGACCCATCACCTCAGATACGTACGTACAAATACAACTAATTTTGCCCATGAACATTCCACTAAGGAACAGGGGCAAACTTCTCACCTATCAATGAGTGCAGTCCAATTCAAGTTTTAAGCTCAATGATAAGGGGCCTCATTTTTATAGCCGAGTCTGAACGGCGTGCCGCAGTGCGACACCTCTTTGGGGAGAAGTTTTTACATGGCGTAGTATCTCATAAATGTCGCCAGCACTTGGAGGGGATAACCACTGTTGAAAATTTTTCTTCTGATGGTTTCGCCAGGATGCGAACCCAGGCCTTCGGCGTTATAGGCGGACTTGCTAACCTTTGAGCTACAGAGGCCTTCGATCAATGAGTGCAGTCCGATTTAAGTTAAATCTCAATGATAAGGGGCCTCCTAATTTATGCCGTACCACTTGGTAGAGAAGTTTAACATGCTATAGTACCTCACAAATGTTGCCCGCATAAGGAAGGGAAAATCATCGATGAATATATTTTCTGATGTTCATGCATGGATTTGAATCCAGGCGTTCGGCGTCATAGGCGGACATGCTAACCTCTGCGTCACGGTGGCCTCTTCGGTATATATGGCAGCTTTATCCAAATATAGACTGATCTGGGCCAAATTAGAATCGGTTGTCAACTCACTGTGCCAAAATTCCACGAAATCGGCATATATATGGACTTAATGGGTCTATGACCCCAAAACCAGCAGATCGGCCTTTTACATGGGGCTATATCAAGATATAGCTGTTATATTTCTTCTACGAATTTAACCTGCCTATAGACAAACAAGACGTTAAGTTCGGCCGGGCCGAACTTTGGATACCCAACACCTCGGGTATTTATGAAAACCATCTTTCATTAAAATCCGGTGAAAATTGCATACCTTATGTCCAGTTATATCGAAATATGTTCCGATTTGGACCAAATACAAAGAAGTACACGTCATTGCTCAATTTTGTATAACATAATTGGTCTTTTTAGTAGTTATATTCTAAAAATAAACCGATCTGAACCATATACGACACGGATGTCGAAAAGCCTAACATAAGTCACTGTCTCAAATTTCAGTGAAATCGGATTATAAATGCGCCTTTTATGGGTCCAAGACTTTAAATGGAGATATCAGTCTATATGACAGCTATATGTAAATCTGCACCGATTTGGGCCAAGTTGCAGAAAACTTTCGAAGAGCCTAACACAACTCACTGTCCCAAAATTTCGGCGAAATCGGACAATATATGCGCCTTTTATGGCCCCAAAACCTAAAACCGAGAGATCGGTCTATATGGCATCTATATCCAGATCTGGACCAATCTGAGCTAAATTGAGGAAGGACGACCAAGAGTCTAACACAACACGCTTT